>NW_027556402.1:29105573-29313073 GCF_003287225.1 Phascolarctos cinereus
CCAGGAGACCACAAAACCATTAGTCATGTTCAATATACCAAAACAATATCTCCAAAGCACATAAAGTTTACATTTGATTTTGAAGGCAGTGCTCAAGGGAAAGAAGACAATGACTTTTCTCCTTCTAGTGGAGAAATGTTTGTTCCTGACACAAAAACCACAGACCCAGACAAAGCTAATGTCATTAACAGCAACTCTAAACTTCTCATAGGAAAGGAAAGTAGTAATGAAGTTCCAGAAAAAGAGGAATATGACTTGAAATCCAATGGTGGAAGTTCCACTGGAGACATTGTTAGAACTGATGTCAGTAAAACACCAAGAAAAGAGAAAAACATCATTGATAATCAAATTGTAAGAGGCAGTAATGTCATTACAGGGAGTACAAATTATAAGGAACTTCCTGGAAATGAAGGAGAGGGTTTTGATGCCAACACAGGAGATTCTTATCAAGAGATAGTAGGAATTCATCCCTCTCAAGGATCCTCGAAAAAGCAAAGCAGTATTGGCCAACATGCTAGGAAAGGGAGTAACGATATAATTAAAGGCAAAGAAATTTCTAAACATGGCAAAGATAATACTGAGGTAGGAGTAGAAAGTTCTAAGAGAGACCAAAATACCAAAAATGATAAAGAAAAAAATTTCAACAAAGGAAAAAGTCAAGGCCTACTGATTCCTTCTCATGGTCACACCTACTCTTTAAAAGGAGAAAATCAAATTAAAAATGAGGTAAATCTTCACGATGGCTACAATAAAGAGAGAAGTATCACAAAATTCCCTGGTAATAGCAGAAAAAACCATTATGCAGCACATAGAAAGTTCAGCTCTACCAAGAGCCACCATGGATCTGGAAGGAAAAGATTCTGGGGTCCTATAAATGCCCATTCCCATAAGAAGTTTAAATCCCCTAAAAGAAATGACAGCAGTGATTCATCTTCCAGTGACTCAAGTGACAGTGATAGTGACCAATCCACTGAATATTTTCAAGGTGGAAGTGGTAATTAGTCACCAATTAGGAGATTAGAGCCATCTGACAATGAAGACAATGATCAATTATTTGATTAGGACACTAGGTGTTCTCAGGGTAATTTCCAATAGTATAATGACAGGCAGTAAGAGAATTTTTTTCAAAGCTGATTAGTCTGATTTTTATTTCTTTAAAGGAAAAAGTCTAATATAAGATTAAATGATTTGAGTAGGTAATATTTCACTTTTTTATTGTTTGCCTACATCTTACAAAGCCAGAATTTAAAAAATCTTTATATTATAATTCACTAAAATTAAATACTTTATAAGGATACTGGCTGTCTGTAGTGGTTCTTTTTGTGTATATATATGTATATATATATATATATATATATATATGAATATATATTAACAAGATTCCTTCTATTTATTTTGTAGGCAGAAATCACGGCATTATTTAGGTTGAGAATCAAGAGCTCAAGAATGAATTATGATTCAACCTAGTTTTCTTTTCCTTCTGCCTCCAATAAAAGCAAACTTTCTTTCCTCTTTTTTTTTTTTTTTACTGTTCATCCCACTTCTGTGACCTCTTCTGTGACCATTTCCTGGCACAGTTTCTTACGTTTTCTTCTTCCCTCTGATCAAACTTCAAGACATAGAGAGACACACCCTAAATTAAAAACTAAAACATGTACACCCTATCTTCAAATGTCATCAAAGGAGAAAGAAGAAAAGAAGAGGAGGAATGGGCAGGAAACAAACTCTATATTTTAGTCTGATGTTTTCTATAAATGAGAATTGGCATAAAAGACATGAAGCAAGTCTATGCATGAAGGGAAAAAGAGTTGTTCCTGCCTTCTAATGAGGAGAGAAAGTACATGGACCATTTAGAAGAGTCAAAAGAAGTCTTCCACTGCAGTCAGCCAGCCAATTGTCTAGTATTTATTAAATGCCCACTGTGCTTAAGCACTAAGATACACACAAAAAAAGAGAAAAAACCAGCCCTGTTCTCAAGGAGCTCTCACCCTAATGGGGAAAATAATGTGTAAACAACTATGTAGAGACATGATATATATTGAATAAATTGGAGATAATCCCAGAGGGAAGGCATTTAATTTGAGGAGGACTGGGAAAGATTTCTGGTGGGAAGTTAGACTTTAGCTGAGACTTGAAGGAAGCCAGGAGGCATAGATGAGGAGGAAGGGCATTCTAGGCATGGAGGACAGTCAGTGAAAATTCTAAATTGAGTCAGTGATAGGGTGTCATGTAACAGAACAGCAAGGAGGTCAGTGTCACTGGAGGACATTATGCAGAAGGGTATAAGATGAAGGAAGACTGGAAAGGGAGGAAGGGACCAACTTCTGAAGAAACCAAAAGGTATCTAACTCTTGCTAAAGTATTATGGGGAAAAAAAGGTTTTTTTCAGTTCCACACTGATCAAGGCAGAGATTTGGAGGACAAGCTAGTCAGAGAAATGTTGGCATTGGCAGGTATCAAAAAGTCTAGAACTGCTTCTTCCCAACCTCAAGGAGGCAGCCTCAGGCTGTGGTTCTGGGTAGTCAACACATAAGTATTATTCAAACATTTTTCCTCACTTGCTGCCATAGTGATCTTTCTCAGTGAGTATCCAAAGAAGCAGCAGGGCCTGCATCCAACTTGACCCACAGGGATCTCATGTGTGGTCCCATCCCCTTATCCCATAAAGTAATTAGCAATTCAATTTGTGTACTGCATGTATGGTTAATGTGCATTTGTTTTATTTCAGTTTCAACTGTACCAAAAGTTGGTTACTTGGGATGCCAAGAAAATCACCTTTGTTATTTTAAAGTGCTGGTGTTGGTATTTAAACTGTATAGTTATCAGATTGCATGCTTTCTTGGGGAGGGGGACGGGAGGGATGGGGGAAATTTTAGAACTCAAAATTTTATAAAAGTGAATGTTGAAAACTAAAAATTAATTAATTAATTGAAATAAACTATATAGTTAAGGTTTGGGACTTGGCCTCACTAATCTTTTCAAAAGTCTGCAAAACTAGGAGGAATATTTATCACATTGGATGTGATAAATGTGTAAGGATGGGAAAAAAATTGATAGACTTGCACACTGGGCAATATTAAATAATATGAAATTTAATAGAGAAAAATTGCAAAAATCTTCACTTGTTTAAAAAGTCAACTTCACAGATAGCACTGGTTATATACTTCATTAAATCCACTTATAAAATATACACAAACTTTAATCAGACTAGTAGAAATGAACAAAGCAAATGAAACTATTATACTTAGAGTAGACATCCCCAAACCTGTTTTATCCTCATTAAGCTAGGCAACAGACTCCCACTGCCTGAAAATCCACTCACGTGGAGACCCGGCAAAGCATTCACTCTAGGGTCAATTTTTCATTTTCTATTCACAGCAAAATCTTCTAACGAATGAGTATCCAATCTATTGGGGTGGTTCAGTAACCTCCAGTACCTAACTAAATGATTCACATTCATAATTTTATCTCTGCCGTTTAACCCCAGCAGATACAACAGAGAACAATTTTCTTCCTTCGGCCATAAATACTCTAGTGCTTACAGTCTTGTTCAGAGGGCAGATTGGCTGGTTGGCTGTTGTCCTTCATTGTTGAAGAGGATCAAAATGGCATCACTATGCTAGGGTCAGTTAACAGTGTGTCTGACTGTGGCTGATCAGATCACTATGAGCTCAGAGTGTTCTATCACAAGTCAGGCACAAATAGCTTATGTGAGCATTTGTGGTGGATTCTCCCAATTTAAGCATCTCATGTTTCTTTTGAGTTACTTCAATTCTGGTTTGCTCACAGAGCAAACCTCCTCTGATGAGGGCACACCACACCTAGCAGTCCTATTCCAGTGTCTCCCATGTCACATAATCAATTCCAAAGTTCTTAAGAGAACCTTGAGAGTGTCCTTGTATCGCTTCTTCTGACCATCATGTGAGTGCTTTTTCTGCGTAAGTTCTTCATAAAATAGTCTTTTTGGCAAGCATGTGTTTTGCATTCAAACCACATGGCCACCCCATCAAAAAGAATTGTGTGCCCTCTGAAGTAGAGTTTGAATGCTTGGCAGTTTAGCTAGAGAAAGTACCTCGGTGTCTGGTACTTTATCCTGCCAGGTGATCTTCAGAATCTTCCTAAGACAATTCAAATGGAAGTGATTCAGTTTCCTGGCATTGCACTGGTATACTGTCCAGGTTTCATAGATGGAAGAGGAACAGTATTAGACACTGATAGCAGGAATTCCTCCAGTGCTATAGATAGATATATTATACATATATGTATGCATATGCAGATGTAGTATATGTGTGTTGCCCATTTATGTTATGTATATTTGTAAGTATATTCACATGGGTTTGCCAAAATAAAGTTCACAGGGAAACCTATTTAGGTATCCCTGAAATATTACCCATCTCCTTCCAAAGGAAGCTTTGGCTCCTTCCTGGAGGGGAACAGGAGATTGAGGTCACAAAGCCTGTTTGCTTTGCTTGCTTCAGAGAAGGGACACCAGACTAGAATTATATCTCTCTGCCCCCTTAAATATAGCTAGTGTAGGGGAAATGATTTATAGATTCAAGCTGCTTTTCCTGGCTGCTAAGCCTTAATGGGAAAGAATATTCCAAGCTGTATCTAAAGGCTTGACTGCATTTCCATCAAATTCTAGTTACACAAACATTATCACAACTAATAAATAGTGAGTAAACCCATTATCCAAGCTGATCATAAATAGAACTCAGAGAAGTTATGTAGGTTAGCATATACTAAACAATACAGCAAGGAATGAACTCTCCCACTGGGAGAAAACTATTTAAACTCAACCAAGAGAGAGCCCCACCACCTAAAGTGAAATTTCCAGACGTTTCTCGTGTGACAACCTGGAAATCAGACTCTAGGCTTTTGATATGTCTGCTTCTCTCCAAAGGCTTTCTGAAGAGTGCACGTGTCTTCTCTCAAATATGGAAGCCAGAATAAAAAACTCTTCTCTCCCAAGCTCTCACCAACTCCCCACCTCATGTAGGCACAGAATATCAAGTGATCATTTTCTTTGCTGACAAGGAGAATTTTATACAAATACAGCCATCTTGAGCCCCAAGTTATATAAACATATATATGTGTGTGTGTCTATACATATGTACACACACACACACACATATATGTGTATTTGTGCATAGATATTATACCATATGCCTTACCCCAAAAGAGTACACTGTAGTTAAAGAATAGAAAATATTCTCCTCTTTAATCTGATACATTTTCACATGAAAGATAATTAATTCTAAAAATTCAACAAGCACTTATTAAGCTCCAAGATACAAATATGTTAACTGGCCTTTTAGACGTGCCCACAGGACTTGTTTCAAAAGACTTGGGGATAAGTACCCGCAGTGGGTGACCAAAATGAGCTGACCTACAGATGACTAAATTTGGCACCTCTCCCCTGCCCTTTTGGGTAAAGGGCCTTGTGGGTAGAAGAAGCTGGGAGTCAAGTAGGAAAAAGGAGAAAGTATAGACAACAATGCAAGTGAGAGATGCAAATGTAGGGCCAGATGGTTGTGGTGCTTCCTGAATCAGGGCAGTGAATGACTAAGAAGAATAGCACTTATTAACCACTTTTATATATTAATATGTGCTAAGGACTCTGTTAAGCTCTGGGGATAAGAATAGAAAGTCAAAACAGTCTCTATTCTCAATGCGCTCATATTCTAATAGAGACTACACATATAGGAGGGTTCAACTGTGAATCAGATAAAAAGTCCCTATGGTGTTTAGAGGCAGTGGGAAATCAGATGGTAATGCATCTTCTGGATTCAAGTCTTGCCTCTCATGTAAATTGGCTGTGTGACCCTGGGCAAGTCACATGCACCTCTCTGAGATCCAGGAAACTCTGTAAGACTATAAACTGCGGTGGCACAGTGGATAGAGCACTGGCCTTGAAGTCAGAAGGACCTGAGTTCAAAACTGGCCTCAGACCAAACACTTGACACTTACTGGCTGTGTAACCCTGGGCAAGTCACTTAACGCCAGTTGCCTAAAAAAAGAGAGACTATAAGCTGCAAAAGAGATGCCTATAATAGGTACAGTTTAAAAGAAAAAATCATGAATGGCAGAATGACATGAGCACGTTGGCCTTGGATATATCTGGGCTTACTTCTTGTCTCAGAATCTTGCTAGCTGTGTAGTCATGGGCAAGCAAATAATTTAATTTCTTAGGAGCTTACTTTCCTAATTTGTAAAATGGGAACAATATTTATCTTGGAGAGTTGTCAAAGGAAAAGTGCTTTTGGAAACCTTAAAGTATTATAGAAATTTGTTCATTTATAATCACATTTTGATAATAAAGAGTTTGAGCCTAGAAAAAATAAAGATAAGCTTTATATCAGATTTCCTCATCCAGAAGATAAAGGGATTGAACTTTATGACCTCTAAAGTCCCTTCAACCTCAGATAAACTAAATGAAAGCTTGTGGAACCTTAAAAACCTCTTTTCCTGATGAAACGTATTGTTGAAGTCTATATTACCAATATGGAGCAAAGTCTCCATCTTTTGGCAACTTGTGTGAATAGCATATACCTAAAAATAAAAGTCAGTAAAATGTATATACATATCACAGATTATGCCTATGCTCAGGAAATTACATAATAGCAGCCTATTTTGACACTATAGTAACATTGTAGAGTGAATTTAAACCAAAGTCTTATTTCTTTCATTATTACTTTTGTCATTTCTAATTGCATGTGTTTAATCTCTAATGAAAGACTTTGCTCCTATTTAAAGAATTTCCACCTGAGGGCAGTAGTAGCACATCTGGATATAACATCCCCTTAAAATCAACTCTATAGGCCTACTTTGGGAATCAAAAAATCTACTAATTCGGGTTTTGCCACTTACTAGCTATGTGACTTTGGATAATTCATCTTACCTCTCACAGTTCAGGTTCCTTATCCCTATAAGGGGAATAATAACACTTTCCTTTTTAAGGGAGCTTTTTGATTTTACTCTTAGATCTTAACACTTTCATAGGATCCATCCAGACTTTAATTAATATTGGAAAAATCCAGTAACATGTACGTGTTGTTGGTGTTTATTTTTGCTAGTTTGTTTGTTTGTTCCAAAAGGGTTTCTGTAGTATTTTTGATCAGTTTATTATAGCTTTTGAGAATTTTTATCAATCCTATTTCTCCTTTTTGGCTAGGGAGTGTTTTAGGGGTAATGTCCCCAGTGTTCTGTTAATACTATAGGGATTTTTGTCAGGATACTTTGCAAATCTTGTATTGTCCATTTTGCATTTCTAAAGACATTCGTTGACACTGCTATTCCATACATATTTGCTATTCTATATGTGTTCTTAGCACTGAGCTCTGATTCAAGGATAGAGGAAAGTTTCTTTTATTTATTTATTTGTTTGTTTGTTTGTTTGTTTATGTTTGCCTAGGCAATGAGGTTAAGTGACTTGCCCAGGGCCACACAGCTAGTAAGTGTAATGTGTCTGAGGGCAGATTTGAGTTCAGGTCCTCCTGACTCCAAGGTCAGAGCTTTATCCACTGCACTACCTAGCTGTCCCTGGAGGAAAGTTTCTTGACATACATAGTGGCAGCTTTCTCTTTGGCAGCTTTATGCTCTATATATCTTGCCTCTGGAAAATCAAGGAGTTTCTAAGTCAATCACCTTCATCTATTATTTCTATTTGACCTGTGAAGTCAAATTCAAAGCCTTGATTTTTTTTTCTTTCTTTTGTGTACACTAAGAATTTTATTCTAACCAAGTTCAAATAATATTTTGATATCACTGGAGAAAAATTTCATGAGATGAAGTTATTGTAATATGTTTGCATGTGTCATAATAATGTTATTATTATAATTATTATATTAGTAATTACAACATTATACTATGCATGTCTGGCTTATTGTCATCTACACACATCAAGTGATTAACAAAATATTTTGGTTTGACTGCCTCTAACTTGTAAGCCATGCTTTGTTCTAATTAGAAGGGCTAAGAATTAATTTAAGACTAAATAGAACCATAATGATTTTATACTCTCTCTCTGAAAAAATGCCACTTTTTAAAATTCTTCTTCACGTTATTCAGTTTGTGGAATGTTTTAGATGGTGTGGGTCACTGAATTTGGAGTCAAGAAGCTATGGATTCAAATCCTACCTCAAATGTTTACTAGCTGTGTTGTCTTTTTGTGGTTCCAGAGCATGAAAGAGTATCACTTGCTTAGCTATTCTCCACGTTAAATTGATCATCACCATGGTTTCAATTCTATCACTATAATCCTACAGGATCTCAACTGTGGCTTGTTTTTCGTTTTTAAGGACCCTCCCATTGACTGTGATATTTACCCTGTTGGTGGTATCATCAGAGTCCAAATCTCCAGAATTCTTAGGGTTCTTGCTAGGACTCCAAAACTACTCTACCTTAGGGCATACCAAGTCTCTGCTGCCTATGTGTGAACATGGGCAACTTATTTATTTTCTCTGAGTCTCGTTTTCTTCATCTGTAAAATGAAAGGACTGGAATCGATGGTTTCTGAGTTTCATGCCATCTTTAAAGCTATGACCCTATGACCCTATCATCAAAATGCTATCATTCTCTGTTGTGCACAACTAGTTCACTCGGCTACAGAGCCTGCCTAGGACCTAGAATTTCCCAATCACCTGAAGAATCAAGACCAGCTTGATCTTTCACTCCGAGCACGCATTGATGAGGCGGGAGACAAGATGGCGGCAACTCCGTTTATTTTTAGCAACACACTTACTTATATAGTAAAATAACAGGAACTCTTTCTCAAGTTACAATGACGTATAACCCGTGCTGTGCTCAAGGACAGCGCGTGCACAGTCCGTGCACTTGCCTACCACCAATCACAAATGTACTGTTAATGGCTAATGAGTAACTAGGAAGTTAGAGATGCATAGAATGGAGCACCAACCCAGGCAATCTTGCTCATAGATCAATCACCCGAGAGGGGCCTCCGCCCATCAGTGAGACCTCATGAACAGCCTGTGGTCCTCTACATCCTTACAGATCCCCAACAACTCCCCCTTTTTGTTTTTGTTGGAGACGGAGCATATGAAGCTCAGTCCCAAAGTCCTTTATCTGATTAGCTATGCACCTGAGCAAACACGGTCCAAAACACAGCATGGCCAGCAAAATCAAACATAATGGCAATAAGAAAGATAATAAAGACATAAGCCGATGTCCAAGGTTATCAAAAGGGTTGCGGAGTTCATCTAGTCAATCAGGTATATGTTGGGCAGTCTTATCTGGCATCAAATCTTCATCAGCCGCCCTCGCAATATCATCAGCAATTTTATATAAATCATCAATATCCAATGCAACAGTAGAATTCCCAAATAGCCCATTCAGATGTCTATGTATTCTCTGCCACTCCCATTGGGAGTCATTGTATTTAACATTGGTAAGGCAAATGAATTCATACCTATAATCACATTTCAAATGTGTTCTATATTCTAAAATATCCAATTCATCACCTATTTTAATAATGGTTTCCTTCATTCCCTCAAGTTTATGGTAAAACCTCGTCTATCCTTTTTTGTGCTTGAAAACCCTTGGATACATTGCGAGCTAATTGATTCATAAAATCAGCCTGAACCATTTCATTTCTTGTGATAGATATAGATTGAGATAAAGATACAGAAGCAGTTATAATAGCTATAAGCGATACAATTCCTAATACTACACATGAAATACATCTCTTCTTCCTAACAATTGCTAATTGATTTCTTTGGTCTATTATTCCAAAAATATGATCAGAACGTGACTCATACCAATCTTTGCTTTTCACAGGCACCAAAGCAAACTTTTGTTGTGTAATGATGAAAATAATTTGTTCTCTAATCTTGGGTCCTATACATTCAGATACACTGCAATTATTGCAAGTAACATTATATTCTCCCGAATTCATCATTCTTTCGAGATGTAAACTGAAATCCCTTCCCCAATCCTGCAGATGCATTCCCTTGTAAAATAACTCAGGTATTGTCTCTCCCCATGTAGCCAGTCTTGGCCATGGCGGTTTTGTCACAAAAGTCCATGTTGTTATATTTCCTGTCTCTGCTGCTGTGTTCTGTACCACTGCCGACAATAGTGACAAGAGGCATGGCTTGGTTACAAGTTCGTGTAGTGCTTTCTTCTTATTCTTTCGACTCCTTCGATTCCTGGCTGGTCTGTGTTTTCTTTTCTGCTTGCCTTGTCCCTTCTGAATGGATAAGGCAGACATCCTTTGTTCTGACCCAAAGTTCTCCATCACCTGTGAAAATAAGAACAAACCCTTGCCCCCAGGTTAGCACTTGCCCTGGGCCCTGCCAGACACCATCAACGTCTCTCCACATGACTTTCATATTGTGTTTAGGAAAAAGGAATCTGTTTGATTTAGTGGTGTCACTAGTACTGTTGTCATTTCCTGCCAGATATTTCATTGCAGGAGAGAGGTTACAACTGTCGAATTTTAAATAATTTATAGTATAGAGTGCAGTGTTTAATTGATGCCATGGGGATCCCTTAGCTCCCCCTTTTTGTTTTTGGAGCACCATCTGTAATGTACGATTGGCGAGTTCAACTATGGCCTGACCACGAGGATTATAAGGAAGGCCAGTAGTATGACTAATAGAGAATTCAGTACAAAATTTTTTAAAACCCTGCGAAATATATGCAGGACCATTATCAGTCTTTAAGCATTGAGGTGGGCCAGCGAAAGAAAAACAATGAAGCAAATGATTAATAACATAGCGGACAGCCTCACCCGCTTGAGCAGTAGCAAAAATAAAGCCTGAATAAGTATCAATAGAAACATGAACATACTTTTGTCTTCCAAAGGGAGAATAATGAGTAACATCCATTTGCCATAAGGCGTTAGGTGTAAGTCCCTTGGGGTTGTGTACATCAACATGAAAAGGGGGCTGAAAAGGCACACAAGTAGCACAGCGCTTAACAATTTCACGTGCTTGTGATTTTGTTATGCCATATAAAGTTCTTAAAGACCTAGCAGATAAATGTAATTGATTATGACTATTCCTTGCTATTTCCACATTCATTGTTAAAGATTTATCAACAAAATCATTACCTTCAAAAATTGGTCCTGGAGCAAAAGTATGGGACCGAACATGCAAAAAATTTTTCTGTCCTATTCTGTATATAATGTTGTATATCATGAAGCAACTGACAGATCTTATTACCAGTATTTTTTATTATTGCAGTCTCTAGGTGTTTTAGGATTCCTTTTACATATTTACTATCTGTGATGATATTCATTGGCTCCTTATATTTGTGAAAGGCACAATAGACAGCATATAATTCATTCTGTTGTGTGGAGGTAAAAGGTGTATTAATCACCTGTAATTCCTTTCTTTTAGGGCACCAGATAGAAGCCTTATTCATCTTTGTGGCATCAGTAAAGACATTAATTCCGTATACGGGTTCACCTGATGTATGTGTGGGTTGTATCCAAGGCCAATTCTCAAAGATTACATGATATTTAAGGGGTTTTCCATACACAAGCTTCAAATTGATATTCACTTGCCAGTTGGGCATTGTTTGTATTGCCATTTCAATTATTTGTTGAGAAAATGGAAGGTATATGACTTCGGATGCGTGCCACATAATTTAAACATCTGTTATCAATTTTATGTATTAAGTCCCCTATCAGGACCATATAATTACTTAAAGTGTTTTTTGACTGAGATGGTAAATATACCCATTCTAAAAGCCTTTGTTTCTGATGTATTACTGCTGTTGGAGAATTTGGGGTGTTAAATATAGAAGCTTCCACGCTTTCATGCCTATCAATCCTGTTTGTGTGTGCTCCAACTACTTGTTCCTGAATATACAACAATGTTTGCTTTGCCTCAGGGGTCAGTATCCGGGGTGAATCTAATTGAGGATCACCTTTAAGGCAATCATACAAGGGTATCAATTTATAATTTGGAATGCCAACCTGTGACCGAAGCCACTGTATATCTCCTATAATTTTCTGAAAATCATTAAGTGTTTTCAATTTTTGTAGGTCTATTGTTGGTGGATGTAAAACTATTTTCTCTTGAAGTATTTGATGGCCTAAATATTGAAATGGTGGATGTTTTGAATCTTTTCTGGGGCTATTTGAAGCCCATGACTTTGCAACAATTCTTGTGTTTTTTGTAAAATTTCTTCTAACACTTCAGGATTAGGATGAGCACATAAAATGTCATCCATGTAATGTATCATTTTTAGCTTTTTGTAATGGAATAGTAAAAAAGCAATCTTTTAAATCAATAACTATCAAAGGCTGGGAAGTCATAAAGCATCATTAATTTTCCTGACTACTTTGCAATAATAAAAACAGATGAATTTTAAGGAACCCAAACAAGTTCATTAGATTTCGTTTTGTATTTTGTCAGTTTTATGGATAGAAAAAGCACAAACAGTGGGCGGGAGAAAATAACAGCTCTCAGTAAATGTAAAATATCGCACCCACAAATTAAGGGGGAATGAATTGAGTTTTAGCTATCTGTTATCCTAGTAGTTTAAATTCATCTTAAAATAATTGATTAGTGGTGATTTATTAGACAAGCTAAAAGTAATTAATATCTGTAAAAATTGTATGAAACTTATTAAAAATTATCAAGGAATCTTGATTAATTTGTAACATTTTGGTGGTATGCTTGTAGACTGTAGAACAATATACCTAAAGTAAGCAAAGGGTGATACCTTTTGTACCTTGTCAGGGGTAATTATAACTCTATGAGACTGAGAGGCTTGTTAAAACTTGGGCATTAATAAGGAGAGTTTGGTAGTAGTAGGACAACTGCAAAGTTTATCATCCATATAATAAATTATTTTTGTCTGGGAATATTTCTGACTAACAAGTTTAATAGTGTTATGAACAAAATTTCGGCACATGGTAAGAAACATTCCTCCTTAAAGGATCACAATAGGAAAATGGGAAATACTGATTTAATGAGAACATATCCCAAATTCAAACTCAAAACAAAATTAATTATAGTTCTAAGAGTCTTTTACCTCAAGCAGTAAGTTTCACTGATTATGGCTTAAAGCCAGATACAGTTAATTATTTTCATAGAAATGCAATAAGCAATAAAGATTTACTAGGTCTCACATATATAAGAAATTTTACTTAACATCCTTTCTTTCCCACATTTAAACTTGTCTTGGTGAGAAAGCCAATTATTAGAAATTATTTATATAAAGTTGCAATTTCTCAGTAAGCTAAATGAATTGTTTAGGAACTCAATAACATAAACAAATTCTTTTCTCAGAGCAGACGACCTTGGCACACAGCTGGTAGGAGCTTTTGGCAAGCTTACAAAGTTAAGGGAATTGCCTTGTGCCCCTCCTTTTCTCTCAGAAGTAATTAAAAATTCTAGGTCTTAACTTTAAAACAGTAACTTCAAATAACTTAGTTAACAATTTGGTAATTTTCATGAGTGATAGTTAAATTGTTTTAGCTCTAAGCTGTTCTTTAATCATAGGTAAAGACAGAAATACCTGATTTTCTAAATGACAGTTATAAAAAATCATAGAACAAGATTAACCGGACTTGATAAAATAATTTAGCTGAATTTACACAGTTATCTCACTACCTTTCAGTTTCTTTTAGTTCACATTTTAATAACATCTAAATTATTAAAAATTGCTTGACATAACACATAAAAGTGTACCAATTTGTAATGAGACTAGATTTTTTAAAACTTGAAACATGCATATTGCTAATGTGAATGAACTAAATTATCTTTAGATTGTGTTCCAATACTTAAAAACTTTTCTTTTTGATCTGAAGAGGAAACTCGTCCTCCTTATCTTTCCCTCTTTCTCCCCCCCCCCACCTGGCCAGGGTTGGAATTCGAGAGAAAGGAAGAGAATATTTTTCAACATAATCTTTCAATCTTACACCCAAAGCTTTGGCCAGAGCCTTAGAATACAAAAAAGAAAGAGAATTTTTTCTCCAAAAGTTTCCAAATCTTTTACTCTCAAATCATCTATTCCTGCTATTCATGCAAACAGATTATATTATTCTTTCTATCCATACTTTTCTTTATTCCTGCATGTTTAAGCTTTCTTACTTTTTGTCAAATTATATAACCTAAATAATGAAGTACTTTTTCTCCCATTCTTCTCCCCCATACACCCGCTCCCGGGAATGCGGCTGGTATTAGGGAGGGGGAAGGGGAGAAAGTCACTATCAGCATTTCAGAATCCAGTCGCAGCCCTTGGCTGCCTGGCAGTGAAAGATCAAATAAATTATAGACATTAATCACAGACCATCATTCACACAGACACAGACAAACATAGAACAAAATGACAGGGAGAATCCAAAAGCGAAAAACTTGTCAGAAATTCCCTACACAAATGAAATAATACTATTTTTATTTTATTTTGTCTTTTCTTGCCATGGTATTCTAAAACCAGGCAAAATCCTTCTTAAGGTTTTGGTTTTTATAAAAGGCAAAACAATCTGTAGTTGTATAGGGACCTCTCGTAATGCCGCTTGAGTCTATCTAGCAGCTCAGGGTATGGAGAGTGTGGACAGGGTTTTGAAGCTTCCGCTAAGTCAGGATATAACCTATAAATCTTAGGTCTGTTCTCTCTCTCAGGAGAGCCTGCTCTACTATTGTTAGGTGAGCACAATGAAGAAGTTTGAGTACAGGCAGGGAATTTTCTCTTCTCACCTTGTATGTCAGCTTGCGAGCCCATTTTTATAAGATTATATATAGTGAAATTGCCCAGGGGAACTGATTTCGGGCCTTTGGTATTATAAAATTCTGTCAATTGTTCCCCCACTATCTTCCATGGTTCTAAATCTAAACTCCCTTGCCTTGGAAGCCATGGAGATGTTATGTCAATAATGTCTAGAAACTCTCTTATTTTCTTGGGAGTTACCGAGCACCCCTGTTCCGTGATCACTTGATATATTACTCTAACATTTTGTTCCTTATCTGAGAGTTTACCTAAACTTTTCCCCATGGTAAGAAATTCTCTTACCACTCCGTATCTTGCAACGGGATGCGATTTGGAGACCTCTCACAAGGAGGCTGCCTGGCTCCAACAGACCTCGGTGTCTTGATGTGGGTGTCACGTCTTCTTTGTCCAGATGTGTCCCGACTGTTTCATGCAGCTGTCCTTATCTTCAGTGCAGCTTCACGGCAGCAGTGCAGCCACACATTGGGCGCCAGTTTGTTGTGCACAACTAGTTCACTCAGCTACAGAGCCTACCTAGGACCTAGGATTTCCCAGTCACCTGAAGAATCAAGACCAGCTTGATCTTTCACTCCGAGCATGCATTGATGAGGCAGGAGACAAGATGGCGGCAACTCCGTTTATTTTTAGCAACACACTTACTTATATAGTAAAATAACAGGAACTCTTTCTCAAGTTACAGTGACGTATAACCCATGCTGTGCTCAAGAACAGTGCATGCACAGTCCGTGCACTTGCCTACCACCAATCACAAATGTACTGTTAATGGCTAATGAGTAACTAGGAAAGTTAGAGATGCATAGAATGGAGCACCAACCCAGGCAATCTTGCTCATAGATCAATCACCCGAGAGGGGCCTCCGCCCATCAGTGAGACCTCATGAACAGCCTGTGGTCCTCTACCTCCTTACAGATCCCCAACAATTCTCACTATCATTTGATCTATTTTATATATTTGCATTACGTGAACAAGTGAGGATTGAGGAACTGAGTCAAAGGCTTTTAGTATAATCAACCAAGGTAATACTAATATTAAAAAAAAAACCCAACCACTTTCAGATGGCTTGTTGAATGATAAGGTTATCTTTTTCTACCTCTGGGACTTTGGGGTATTTAGGGTCTTTCTGTATCCACTATTTCTTCTCTCCAATCTATCTTTTGTAATGCAAATTGATAATTACTAAAGCCTGGAGCTGAGATATTCCCTTGCTACTGGATGACCATTAAAAGACAGCACAGTAGTAGAGGCCCATGGGCTAAAGGTTTTGAGTAGGAATGTGGACACACAGAGTACCTTGAACCTTAGGTGGGAGTAGTTACCCTTATGAACAGGGAGCAGCCACAAGCAAAGCTTCAAAGAAAAATGTTAATTGGCCTCAGGGCCAACAAAAATTCCTGGAAGAGTTAAAGAAATAAGAGTGGTAGAGGAAAAATTGGGAAAAGAAATTAAAATGATGAAAGATAATTATGAAAAGAGCTTGGTAAAAGAGGCACAAAAATACTGACGAATAATGTTGGAATAAATATATTTTCCCATATGGTACAGATTATTTCCTGGGCATTGCCCAGGAAATTTGAAATCCTTTATACTTCACATCTATAGGGTTGGCATACCTCCTGCAGTTATAGTTCCTTGTGGTCCAAGAACTGACAAAGTGGTCACACATATGCCTATTGAAGTATAAATTCTGGTATATTTGTCTAAAAAACCAATTTCATTATTTTAGAGAGGTCAAGTAAGAATTTGTTCTCAAGTTTGTTTTACATATCAATGAAGCAGTAAATATTGGCCAAGTGTTTACTCTTGTTATAGGTACTATGCTAAGCAATAAGGATTAAGTGGAAGGTGCTAGGTAGATCTAGAGTGCTGGGCCTGGAGTCAGGAAGACTAATCTTCCTCAGTTCAAATCCAGCTTCAGACACTTACTATCTGTGTGACCCTAGGCAAGTCACATAACCCTCTTTACCTCAGTTTCCTCATCTGTAAAATGAGCTGGAGAAGAAAATGTGAACCACTCCAGTATCTTTGCCAAGAAAACCCTAAATGAGGTCACAAAGAGTTGGACATGACTGAAATGACTGAACCACAACAGACCTCAGGAAGTGTACATTGTACTGGGAAAGACAACATGCAAATAATCAGGCACCTTCATTTCAAGCAGATGGAATGTAGCCTTAGAGAGGAAGCCTGGGATGGGAAAGGAGAGGGAGAAGGTGGGTGTGCACTCATCACTTTGGCAGCTGTGTGGAGAGACTGGATGAGGGTGAAAGGGATTACAGCGCTATTGCAATAGTACAGGTGAGAAACAACAGAGGGTCCAAGCTAGGTGACTGGTAAAAAGGAGATATGTACAAGAGATGTTATGAAGGTGGGAGCAACACGATTTGTCAACGATTGGATATGCAGAACGAAGAGTCAAGGATAACAATAAGGTTTGCAAACATTGATGCCTGGGAGGATGGTGATACCCTCCATGGTAAATGGAAAGTTAGAAAGCAATGGACACCTTAAAGAAAGCAGTTTCAGTTGACTGCTGGAAACAAGATGGCAAAGGATGGAGAAGCCAATAAGAAGAAGGAAAGTGGAAGTACTCTTTTTTCAAATTTTTCTGAGAAGGGGAGGAGAGATAGATATAGAATGACAACTAGCAGGAATAGAAGAATCAAATGGTTTTTTAATGATGGGGAAGATAAATGTGTTTGTAGACATCAGTAAAGTAACTAGTAGATAAAGAGAGATGGAAGGTTAGAGAGAGAGGGGGAGAGAGAGAGAGAGAGGGAGAGAGAGAGAGAGAAGCAGAGAGAGAGAGAGAGAGAGAGAGAGAGAGAGAGAGAGAGAGATATTTATTGGAGAAGATGTAAGATAATTGGATCAAGAGTGTTTTTAGAAAGTGTCCAGGAGGATAGCCATATCATCAGATAGGAATGAAGGAAACAGTAGGGGAAGATGTCAAAGAGGGACCAGAAAAACCATAAAGTGCCAGACACTATGTTAAAGGCTTTTACAATTACTATTTCACTTTATCCTTACAAAAAAAGAATAAAGTAGGTACTATTTTGAAATCCATTTTATAGTTGAAGGAACTGAGGCAGATAGAGGTTAAGTGACACATGAGGCAAGATTCTAAAAGAGGTCTTCCTGTCTCTGGGACTAATACTCCATTATGCCACCTAGCTGCCTGTCAAAGGGATATGAGATGAGGGGAAAAAGAGATGGCAAATTACTTCATGTTTTTGGTGGCATATGAGGAAAGGTCCTTCTCAGGGAAGGGAGTACTATGAAAGAATTAAGGAGAAATAAAAATATTTGGACCACCTACTGTGATGAGTAGGATAAAGAATTGATTAATACTATGAGACAATATCGTAATACCATTGAGATTCTAGTAGCTAGTGTCAATGGCTCTTTCTTTTTCACCTTTCTAGTGCCTTACTCATAGTAGATACTTGCTAAATGTTTGTTGAATTGAATTAAATTTAACTCATTGGAAATTACTAAACTTCCTGTCTCTACCTCTTCTTTGTGCTGTATCCTAATAATAAACCTCTATGTTGGAGAGTTTCCATGATAGTAACCTGCACATCCAAAGCAAATAAAGACTTAGTATAATTTTCATTAATGTGTTTTCTTTGGTATGAAATAGAGGAAACTAAGAGGTTTAGGGGTGCCAAGGACAGGAATCACCCAGCGCAAAAATGAATAACTGTCCAATCAGACTTTATTTACTACATCACTGTGGGAGGTCAGTGAGTCCAGACTACTGTACCTCATACCTCATTACCTCAAATATAATCAGATAAACCAATAAAAAACCCACTTCCACTACAAATAGGCTTTAGAGAACATCCTAACATTAGCATACAAGGACACTAGTTTAGCATCATCTCTACCCTCGGTTTTTTTCCTGTTTTACTTCCTTTGCTTCCTGTGGCTACTGGGGCTAAGTCAACACATTCACAAAAATCCTGAATCTCAGGATACAGGATTCCCTTGAGGTTATTTGATATTTGGAACATTTATATTCTCTGAACCTTCACTTAATAATAGCTGAGCTTTCATGTAATTTTGAATTGTGCAAAACACTTTGATATTTAGTGTTATTGTAAGGCAGAGAGGAAGATGGGATACATGTGCAAGATCCATCAGCTGGCTCAGCTGATGCAACTTTTCTACATAGAGGATGCTGAGAAGCTGTTATCCAGGAGAGTAATGATGACTTGTGGGAAAGGTGCCTTGAAGAGCTGTGGACCATGTGTGAATATCCTATCAAAGGTACCAGCTGACTAACCACATGATTGAGACGAGCCTCTTTTTGGCAAAACTGTTGGCATCTTCAGAAAGTTTTGGGCAGCTTTGGCCACTTCTTTTCTTGATTTGTAAACAAGGAGGTTAGTGATTTTTTTTTTTTGTTCGTGATGTCCACTGAGAGACCATGCCATAAGGAAGATGGCCTTAGGGCCCTTAACTCCTCTGAGGCCAAATAGCTCTCAGGAAATGGAAACTCGTACATAGCTTCTTCTGCTTGATTGGTTGTTTTTTTTCCATTATAGGTGAAGGGAACAGAGCCTTAATGACCTTGAGTTCAAGAAGTTCAGATACTATGACTGATAATGGGACAAGAGGAAGTTAAGAGGAGCAGTATGATGGAAGTAAATCTCATTTGTTATAGATAGATCCATAATAGATCTCTGAAGATTACAGAATGGGAATAGAAATGATACATATTTCTCAGATGCTCGTGGCACTTTACAAAAATTGAGCACACATTATGGCATTCCGTCAATGAGTACTTTTTAAATACTTATAATGTGCTAGGCACTGTGTTAAATTCTAGGAATGCAAATACATGCAAAAAAATCCCACCTAAAAGAGTTTATATCATAATGGGGAATGCTGCATAAAATCTGCAAGCTGAAAAGGGGGTAAGGGCAAAAGGAATGATGGAGAAGTCCAGAGTAGTGCAGCCTGGCAAGAAATGAAGAGATAGCTATCCTGAGTGCCCTCTCTAAATGGAGGTTCTAGGAGGACCCATCCAGTCAGAGGCAGGGGTCCCAGGGGCAGGGGATACTTTAAGGTGTGAGTTCCAGAGCTGAAGTGATCTTCCAGAATGAAAAGTTTTCTGCAGCAAGATTGAGAAGTTCAGAGGAATGTAGCCTGGTGGAAAATGAAGAGATGTCTAGCCTGTGTGCCTTCCTTTAAATGGAGGCTCTAGGAGGAGTCTCATAAAAAAAAAAATCTCATACATGTATATAGAAAGGCATAATTATCAAACACATCCTTTATTGACCACAACACCAGTTAGATTCAATAATAATATTTAATAAAAAGATCTTTACTAAAGGGTTAAAATAGATGAAGGTTAAATAGTCTAAGCCTAAAAAATTAGTGGATCAAATAACAAATCATAAAAAATAATTAGTTAATTTCATCAAGGAAAATGACAGCAATGAGACAATTTACCAAATCTTTTGGGATGTGGCCAAAATAATCTTTTGGGGAATTTTTATATCACTAAACAAAAATTAATACCTGATATTAAACCAATTAGGGGAGATAAGTCATTCAAGAGCCATGCATGATTCATGTCTTAAAACTTGAAAGATTGACTAAAATGTTCAGCCTTGGCAAGCCATTCCTAATTAAGAAAATTGATACCTTTGTTCTTTTCATAAGATATCAAAAAGTATTAAGTAGAACTAGAGTATGTAGAGGCAATTAGGGTGCAACTAAAATTATACAGACCAGGAAGATCCACTATAATTGAAGATAAAAAGATCCTTATCTTGAAAGATAGAAGACTTTGAAACATTAAAAGTGAAAAATAATTTGAGGAGGTAATTTGAGAGTTCCACCAGGGGCAGCTAGGTGGTGCACCGGCCCTGGATTCAAGGACCTGAGTTCAAATCCGGCCTCAGACACATAACACTTACTAGCTGTGTGACCCTGGGCAAGTCACTTAACCCCACTGCCTAACCAAAAAAAGAAAAAAAAGAGGAAAAAAAAAAGAGAGTTCCACCAACTGGCACCTACCTTCCAAGGTTGGTGTGAGGATAAAAAAATGAAATAATATTTGTAAAGTGCTTTGTAAACCTTAAAGCACTATGCAAGTGCTAACTCTTATTGTTATTGTTTTTACATATATTGTTAAATGGCTTATTCAAGTCATTACTCCAATTTACAAGAGTAATTATGTGTTTGCAAATACCAACTCTTTAAAATAGTCTTTAAAAATCTAAAACCAGAGTCTGGAAAGGTCCTCTCTTAGAAAAAAGGTTAATTTTCCCAATAGCTGAAAGGGCTCTCCCTCAGAAATATTTGGAGTAATGAATTTATTACATAAGGGCCATTCTCAGATGTAGAAGGTAAATCACCTCATTTAGAATAGATAAACTTCTGATCAACCAGGTTGAGAGAGGTGAATGAGGTAAAATGAGGCCATTAACAGAAAATAAAATTAATAATATTCATTTAAAAAAAGAAAAATGGAAGATACTATTTAAATTTATAAAGTCATGAAAGATATGGATAGAGTAAACAGTAGAGGCAAGAAGGCTAAATCCTCATCTAAAAAACCTCTTCATTGTTTGATGTCAAGGGTACCACCATCCTCCCAGTAATTCACACTTGAAACCAAGGGGCTACCCTCAACTCCTCACTCTTTCATCACACTCACTATCCAATCAATTGTCAAGTAATGTTGTTTCTACCTTCCTAACACATATTGGATATGCTCTCTTCTTCTCTGGTAGTGGAAAGCATTTTTCATGTGTCCTTTGGAATTGTCTTGGATCACTGCAGTGCTGAGAATAGCTAAGTCATTCACAGTTCTTCATCATGCAACACTGCTGTTACAGTATACAATGTTCTGGTTCTACTCACATCACTTTGAGTCAATTCATATAAGTTATTCCAGGTCTTTCTGAAACCATCTTGGTTATCGTTTCTTATATCACAATAATATACCATTATACTCATATACCACAATTTGTTCAGCCATTCCCCAAATTGATGGGCATCTCCTCAATTTCCAATTCTTTGCTGCCACTAAAAGAGCTGCTATAAATATTTTTGTGCATATAGGTCCTTTTGCTTTTCCTTTGATCTCTTTGGTACAGACCTAGTAGCGGTGTTGCCCTTTGGGCATAGTTCCAAATTGTTCTCCAGAATGGTTGGATCCATTCACAACTTCACCAACAGTGCATTAGTGTCCCAATTTTTCCACATCTCCTCCAACTTTTGTCGTTTTCCTTTTCTATTATGTTAGCCAATTTGATGGGTATGAGGTGGTACTTCACAGTTGTGTTAATTTGCATTTTTCTAATCAATTGTGATTTAGAGCATTTTTATATGACTAGTGATAGCTTTGATTTCTTCTTCTGAAAACTACCTGTTCATATCCTTTGGCCATTTATCATTTGGGGAAATGACTTACATTCTTATAAATTGACTCAGTTCTCTCTATATTTGAGAAATGAAGCCTTTATCAGAGAAACTTGCTGTAAAAAATTTTCCCCCAGTTTCCTGCTTTCCTTCTAATCTTGGCTGCACCAATCTTGTTTGTGTGAAAACTTTTTTTTTAATTTTTAGGCAATTGGGGTTAAGTGACTTGCCCAAGGTCACACAGCTAGTAAGTGTTTGGTCTGAGGCCGGATTTGAACTCAGGTCCTCCTGAGTTCAGGGCCAGTGCTCTATCCACTGCACCACCTAGCTGCCCCCTGTGTGAAAACTTTTTAATTTAATGTAATAAAAATTATCCATTTTACTTTCAGTAATCCTTGCTATCTCTTGTTTGGTCATAAAGTCTTCTCTTATCCATAGATATGACAGGTAAATAAATTGCCACTTTTTGCAGGAGACCTTTCCTAGTCTTCCTTTATCTTAGTGTTTTCCCTCTGAGACTGCTTCCAATTTATCCTGCACACATCTTGTTTGTACATAGTTCTTTGTATGTGCAAAGGAACCCCCCCCCCCCGTGAAACTGTAAGTTTCTTGAAGGGTGAGATTTTTAAGGGTTTTTCAAAAAATCACTATTACTATTTTTCTGTCCTTCTCTATTTTTATTACCAGCACTTAGCACAGTGCCTGGAACATTATAGGCACTTAATACATACTACTTGCCTTCAATGTATCACAGGCACAATTAAGAGTAGAATTAAAGAGCGAATAACAATATCCTGCTCCCTTCTCTTCTGATCAGCCTAGTAAGAATTCCTCCCTAAAATAATTCGGACAGTGACAAGACAAACTCATAGGGGCCCTTTACTGATCCACCTAAGCACGCGGTGCTTCCTCATGTCTTAACTGGATTAGAGTAATGATCAAATTAGAAGGAAAAAGTCTTTGACTGCTTTAGTTAATGGAAATAAGGCAGCCTAGTGGATAGAGTGGATAGAGATTATGGATAGACCTGGAGTGAGGAAGAACTGAATTTAAATCTAGCCTCAGACATTTACTAAGCTGTATGATCCCAAGGAAACTTCTTAACTTCTATCTTCCTCAGTTTCCTCATCTGTAAAATAGCAATACTAATAGTACCTACCTCCCAAGGCTTTTGTGAAGATAAAATGAAATAATATTTGTAAAGTGTTTTGCACATGTAAAACACCATATACATGCCGGTCATTGTTGTTGTTGTTATGTCTCGAGTTCATCTTTGACCACCTGGGAAGAAGAATGTTAAAGCGGGTTATCAAAAAGAGGTTAAATGGTTTGGGGAAAAGGATTTTCCAGTGGTATATTGAAAGTTAAATCACTATTGTTTTGCTTGATGAAGCAAAATATCAATTAAACTTAACCCTGAATTCTGTAAGTGTTTTAATTCATTGTGGAATTTTGTCTATTATTTGAGAATATCATAAATTATAATTCAAAAGTAGCTTGTTAGAGAGAGATTTTAAAGTCATAATATGAGTAACTTTCCATTTTTGGTTCTCTCTCTCTCTCTCTCTCTCTCTCTCTCTCTCTCTTTCTGTCTCTGTCTGTCTCTTTCTCTTTCTCTCTGTGTCTCTCACTGTTCTCCCACCCCTGGGCAAAAATATGTAGATTAGAATAATCTAAATTAATAAAAATTATTTCTGGCAGGCTTTTGCCTAAGATTCAGAGTACAAAATTTTCTTCCGCAGATTTCACCAATAAAAACATAAATTTCCTTTAAAATCTAAACAATTGTGAACAGGGGAAAGCAGAGCTTGTTCAGTTCTTTCAAGCCACAATGTTTGGACAGGTGTTCATTTGGATTCTTGCTAAAGTTTCCCAAACATAGAGTTCTATCTTTCTAATATCAAGAAGAAAACCATTAACCCATTAGCAAGTGACTTGGTTCTCCAGACACCCTTAATGCTAATGCCTTCCCTCTGAAATTATCTCCAATTTATCCTGTATGTATGTTGTTTGTAAATAATAGTTTGAATGCTGTCTTCCTCATTAGATTGTAACTCCCTTGAGGACAGGAAATGTTTTTGTCTTTCTTTGTATCCCCATGATTTAGTATAATGTGTGGCATGTAGTACATGTTTGATTAATGCCTGTTGACAACTCAATCTTTTATGCAGAGTATATTGCCAGAAAAAAAGAGAACAGGAGTTAGAACATACTTTAGTAATTGTGACCAAAAGCAGCTAACATAGAAAAATATCAGGGATGTGCCTTTTGTCCCTTCCCAAACCCTCCAGTATTTTATTTCGTTTAGTTTATGAACCATCAGCATGGCATGGCAGCTATAATAATGGTGTTATTATGTATCATAATGCCATTATTATTATTATTTATTATTTGGGCTTAGAAAGCATTTTTTTTCACAAAAACCCTCTGAGATCATAAAGATAATTATAATTATCTCCATTTTGCAGATAAGAAAACCAAGTGTGAGATAAGTTAAATGTCTTGTCCATGGTCAAATGGCTGGTAAGTGTAGGAATAATAACTCAGGTGTAGGCTCCTAACTTCATGCCTGGGCAAGTGGGAGTGGGGGGAATGAATATGATCTTAGGCTGCTATCATAGAAATGGTGTCCAGGAGACTTTAAATAAAGATGGCTGCCCGAACATGGACAGACTGGCCAGCTCCCCTAAACTTATTCTAGCAAAAACCTGCAATTGGCCCAGACAGATTTGTGACAAACTAGAGTAAGAGACTTCTTTCATTCTAGAGCTTCACAAAGAGACAGCTAGAAGGCCACAGGTAAGGGGGGTACACCAGCTAAGCCAAGAATAATAGAGGCAAAGAAACTGGTAGCCGCAAAGGTCAATCAGAGACAATCAGTCTAAAAGTCTCTTTGCCTGGAGGAAGTGTGAGAGGAAGATTCCTCAAAAAAGTCCTGGGATGGTTAGAAATTGCCTGGGTGGTCAGTAACCCACGGTGGGGACCTTGGAAGCCAAGCAGGAGTGGCTGTGACGAGTACAGTGTGCCTTCAGACAACCTGAAGAGCCTAGGGTCTTGAAGGTCTTATCAGTCTGGCTTAAGATGCCCTAGAGGACACTGAAGATCCTGAATCATGAACCTCAAAGATAGAGGGGGGCTTAACTCTGGAAGCACAGGAAGTCAGGTGACCCAGGGTGAGATCAAGCAGTGCCTACCACCCCACCCTTAAGGGCAGAAGGGGGCAGATCCTGGCCCTGGCACAAAACACCATTTCAAGAGCTAAATCTGTAGAGATAAGTAAACCAAAGGAGCCACCAGCCAGTGTTGGACGACGTAGGTATTAACAAATTAGTTGGGGGTAGAGGAGAGGTATAGGGAGGAGGTAGTAAAGTGATTGACAGCTCTGCCTACCTACCAGCCACAAAACAATTCATCACTGTTACATAAATATATAGCAAAACATGAGTGATTTTTAGAAAGCTTGCCAATATTGAGCTTAGCTCTTGTAAACCCGAGCTTAAATGTTCTTATCCATGGAGTTATACTAAGATATAATAATAGCCAACACTATACTGTGATGCTTTACAAAACCTTTAAATGCATTCTCACCTGAATGTCACAACCGCCCTGGGAGGTGGGCCCTATGTCAAAGAGCCACTCTTGAGGACCTAGAGGGCCACATATGGCCCATCCCTAGACTACGTATGTATTATTATTCTTATTTTACAGATAAGGAAACTGAGGCTCAGGAGGTGTCAGAGGTAGGATTTGAACCCTCTCCCTCATACTCATTTTCCTATACCAGATTCATTTTATGATTCTAAAATAACATGAACTTCCAATAAGTAATCCCTGGTGCCACCACTTACTCTAAAGTTGCCTATGATCAGTTTTCATACAAAGTAATCAAAGCTCTCTCTATCATATGCAGAAATGCTCTAAATTCCTATTTGACCAGCAATACCACTACTAGGCCTGTATCCCAAAGAGATCAAAGGAAAAGGAAAAGGACCTATATGTACAAAAATACTTATAGGATATATATACATACACACACACACACACACACACACACATATATATATATATATACATATATACATATATATGTATGTGTTTTTGTGATGGCAAAGAATTGGAAATTCAGGGGATAGCTACGAATTGGGGAAAGGCTGAGCAAGTTATGATGCGTGATTATGATGAAATACTATTGTATTATAAGAAATGGTGAGCAAGATGGTCTCAGAAAAGCCTGGAAAGACTTACATGAACTGATACAAAGTGATATGAGCAGAACCAGGAGAACACTGCACATAGTAACAGCAATATAGTGTGATGATCAACTATGAATGACTTAGCTGTTCTTAGCAATACAATGATCCAAGACAATTCCAAAGGACTTATGATGAAAAATGCTATTCATCTCCAAAGAAAGAACTGATGGAGTCTGAATACAGATGGAAACGTGCTTTTTAAAAAAAAAATTTCTGTATTTTTCTTCTTCTGTTCTATCTTGTTTTCTTTGTCTGTGTTTTCTTTTACAGCATGACTAATGTGGAACATTTTATATGACTGCACATGTATAACCTATATCAAACTGCTTGCCTTCTCAATGCGGGGGGAGGGAGGGAGAGAATTTGGAACTCAAACTTTTTTTTTAAAAGAATGTTAAGAATTGTTTTTACATATTTTGGGGGAAAAAATAAAACACTTAATGTGGCCTGTACGGTACAGAAAAGTAAAGGTCTTTCAGTGAAGTGAAAGATGAAGTTTATTATTCTCTTCTCCAACTTGACACTATATCCATACGCACATATATACACTACATATAAATATATATGTGCATATATGGCTAGAAAAAAGGTCAGTTTATGGAAATGACTATATTTATCTGCTAGTCTAATATCAGAAGGTATTTTTCATTGCTGTTTTGTAATATAAAATATATTTTTCCTTGAGAAGGCAATGTTTTATTCAAGCTGTAGAGATATAGTATCTTTTTCCAGTTGTATAGAAATTGGAAAATGTGAGTAGTATTGTCAGGTTTTGATAATCCTAACACTAAGCATTTCTATTTTCCCCCTACTCTGTACACTCCTTAAAATTACTTCTCTGTCTGTTGCTAAATATAGGTCATTTCCTGTGTGTTTCCCAACAGACGGTGGAATTTCATTAAGAAAGGAGAAAATAAGAATGTAACTCTAACATGTCAGAGGACCACCTGACATCTTACTAAGGTGGAAAAACTGATCTCTAGAGATTGCGAAAGATTGTCTGCTATGGAGGAAAGCCTGGACAAACTGGCTAATCATCCTGCAGGATGGGCAGGCAGAAGGGGAAAAGTCTTTCTTATTCACCACTTTACCAGGTCAAGCATTTAGCCTAAGAGCCAACAGAGAGAAAGTCAGATGAACCAGAGAAAGCAGACCATCTCCTCCCCTTCCTGGCTGGTAGTATATTGCTGCAGGGCTTTGTTTTTGTTGTTCAGTTATTTTCAGTCGTGTCCTACCCTTCATGACCCCATTTGAGGTTTTCTTGGCAGAGATACTAGAGAGGTCTGCCATTTCCTTCTCCAGCTTATTTTACAGATGAGGAAACTGAGGCAAACAGGGTGAAGTGACTTGCCTAGGGTCACACAGCTAGTAAGCATCTGAGGCTGAATTTGAACTCAGGAATGAGTCTTCCTAACTCTAGGCCCAGCACTCCATCCATTGCACCACCTAGCTGCCCTATAGCTTACAGCTTTTTAAAAAGGAGGAGAGATGTTTACTAAATTCTTCTCACTAAGCCAAATGGAAACTCCTTTTCTCCGCTCCTATCCTTCCTAAGCTAGTGCTACCTCACCAAAAATATCTTTTATGCATTTTGCAAATATTCTGTATGTGGGGGCAGGACCTGAGTTCAAATCTGGCCTCAGACACATAATACTTCCAAGCTATGTGACTCTGGGCAAGTCACTTAACCCTAATCTCCTCTCTAAAAAAAAAATACACACACACACACACACACACACACACACACACACACATATATAGTATGTATTCTTGTTTGCTCCCCCAACAGAATATAAACTCGAGGGTTTTGTTTTTGGCTCCTATGGGCTAGCAGAAGTAAGCACTTAATAAATAAATGCCTGTTGATTGATTCATATCAGATGGCTTTCTTGCTTTCCTATTACCTTAAAGATGAAATATAAATTCTTCATCTTGGCATTCAAAGCCTTCCAAAAATTGGTTCCAGTTTTATCATTCTAAAGTCATATCTTAAATACTCCCTATAACACATTGCATGTGCCAAACTGATTTACCATTACATATGCTCACTAGCCTGCCAGGAACACTTAATCAGACTTACATAATCACTCTTCATGAATCAACTACACGTAATTGTCTATTTCAGGGGTGGAGAACTTACAGCCTCAAGGGTACATGTGGCCCTCTATGTCTTCAAGTGCGCCCTTTGACTCCAAACTTGTGGCGTTTGGCTGCACTTGAGGGCCACATGTGGCCTTGAGGCTGAAGGTTCCCCACCCTGGCTCTATTCCATGATCCAGACAACAACACTTCTAAGAACAAATCATCAACATGATTCCTAAAGGTCCCAATAAGTACATATAGTACTGGGGCTTATAACAAGGTTTCCTCTCTGCCCTGCCAAAAGCCATGTGTCTTTCTCCAAGATGTTGTTTTAACAAGTCTTCATCAATCAGCATGGCTCTCAAATTTCCAAGTGAATGCTCAAATTTCTTAGTTCAGGGGATGTAAGTTGGTCTAGTCATGACCCAGAAACAGGTCAATGGCTGGGCCTCTGAGGGATTTTCATGGTTCTGGTTAAGCGTGTTTATAAGTTATAACTAAGTTCTGATTGGTGATTGACTGCCTAAACCTGCTAGTTTTATTCCTCAGATGTCTGAGCATATGTTCTTCTGGTTGCCTCCCCTTCTGAAAATTGCATTAGATTTGATCTGACATCTGTATCCTTGAGATATTCTGGAAGAATCTGTTTAAATGCTATATGCTCTAGGGCAGGGGTGGGGAACCTGCAGCCTCAAGGCAACATGAGGCCCTCTAGGTCCTCAAGTGCCCTGTGACTGAATCCAAACTTCACAGAACAAATCTCCTTCATAAAAGGATTTGTTCTGTAAAACTTTGGCTCAGCCAAAAGGCCAAGGACCTAGAAAGTCACACATGGCCTCGGCTTCAGGTTCCTCACTCCTGCTCTACAGTAACCGCAATGGCTATTTTAAAGGAGGTAGGGTGCTAAAATGAAAAAAATGTGTTCAATCTCCTACACAGCAATGTGGCAAAGATGAAAACAGAAGCAAATTTTCAATGCTGGAGGGACTAGGGGAAAAGAGGCACATTGGTACACTTTTGGTGAAGGTGTGAATTGGTCCAAACATTTAGTGTAATTTACAGTTATACCAAGGAGAAAGTGACTAAAAGATCCATACCCCTTGACCCCAGAGATCTCATTGCTAAGGCACCTACCTCAAGGAGGTTGAAGAAAGGTCTTACACACACCAAAATATTCAGAGCGACCTTTTTTTGGTAGCGGAAGAAACAAAGGAGATGCCCAGCATTGGTATTGGAATGGCTAAAAAAAAGTACTACGTAAATGTACTAGAACATTATTACATCATCAGAAATGATGGTTATGAACAATTCAAAGAAGCACAAGAAGAATTATATGAATTGCAGTGCATTTCAGAAAGCATGTGGGTCCAGTAGCCAGATATAGATCAGGAAGGCTGATGTTGCCTCCCCGCCTTCCAAGAACAAAGCACTGAAGGACCTACACCACACAATTATTGATGTATTTTGTATTCTTATTACCTTCATTTCTAAATATGTCTCCGCCCACTACCTGTTGAGCAATTCCACATAACAAACATTTTTTTTAAAAGAAAGGAAAAATCAGTTCAGCAAAACAAGTCAATATTTAAAAAAATGCACAATATATTCCACACCCATACTCCCCTACCTCTGTAAAGAGGAGAGGGAGGTGAATTTTTTTAGCTCTTCTCCAGGGCCACAGCATTCAGTTTAGCATTTTTATGTTCTTTCTACTTGCACTGTTGTACCTTTTTTACTTATTATTTTTCTGGTTCTGCTTTCTGTTGAATGACCTTATGGGTATCTCATTTTATTCGACTATTGAACTTAAGCTACTAAGGATCTGGTCTGAGTCAAGCCTAGCCCAAAAACAATAGGCAAGATTGGAACAGAGTAATATTGGGGGTGGGCAGCACAAAGGAAGGTGAGCCCAGATTGCTCTTCATGCTTTTAATGGTGTTTTTAATGGTTGCTTACCACCATCTTGCTTGTCAAGCACTTCCCACTCCTGGGAAATTAGAATAACGTGCCTGTGGCCATTCAGGAGGGAGAGACTAGAGTGAATATGCTCTGTATCCTTAAGCACTATACCTTCAAGATGATTGCAGTAAACTGTCAGCAGCAGTGTTATACCTGAGCCTTGAAGGCTGATAATCTAAGGTTCCTCCAAGATCTACTAGGTGATTTCTTCATAACTGCAAAGCAACCAAGAGAGATTGCTTTTTTTTTTTAATTTAAAATGATTACCCACTACTAGAGAGGGCAAATACATAAGGATGAGATAAATTCTGCTCTTGTTAAAACACCTATGCTTTTGGATTGCTAACAATCATTGCAATCATGGAATTTGAATGGTTTTAAGAAAATAACAATGCGGCTAATTAAGCTGTCCGCAGTAAAAGAAATATGGGTAGGTGAAATGCAAATCATTTGTAAAGCTTTCACTAGTCTTGTAATATTCCTGGTATATTTTTGAAAGAGCTCAATTTAACAAATTTTGTCAGGGATATTCAGTCCTAAGCTATATGCTAAGAGACCATTCCGTAAGCGGTCAACAAAAAGATCCCAAAGATGAAAGCAAAGACCCAGAAACGGCGATCAAGAGACAACTTCTTGTTCTCCTGAAAATTGAAACTCCAGAAAGGCCAGAGTAGAGACTGAGGAATGCCGTTCAAACGTAGTTTTATAAATAATAGAAATGGGTCATTAAACCAGTTCCCCCTCTCTGTTCCAATACATGGTGCTATACAATAGTTGTTTGTTCATTTCAAAGAGGACCAATGACATTGTGTGTGACATTGTGTGTGAACTGGATTTAAGTGAGGCAGAGTTGTACAAAGCCATTGGCCTCACTCTCTCTTCCTGAGTAATTGAAGTCCAGTGTTAAGACAAAAGTCCCGACCACTGGCGATGGCCTGGGATGTAGTGGATGACCTTGCTGTCTTTGATGTCCAACTAAGCCCCAAGTGCTCCCCAGTGCCTGTTTCAGCTGCTTTGGTGGCTTTTTGAACAAATTGTTCTCAACTGCCCATTCCATTGTGGGGCACATCTTCACATGCTTGGGGTAGACATGCCCCTAACTCACTAACAGGTTTGAGGCCTGTTGATTACCCTCAACCTGGTTTAGTACCAAGATGGTTTACTGGGGTGTAGCCATTGTGCATGTTTTACAGCTTCTTGGAGTCCACATGAGAGTTGGGTAAATCAGGTGGACAGTAAAGGGCGGATGAACAGCCCTCTTGGCAAACCCTCATATCAGAGGTACTAGTCCTCCTAAACACCTTACACGCCCCTATATAATAGTATATAGAGGCTGGGAAGACCCGTCCCTGGAGGCACTGATGCCAGTGAACCAAAGGCAGCCACATCTCCCCAGCCTGGCTGATTGTGGAAAGTACAGTCTAGAAGTCATCATGGAACAAAAGTGTAGCAAGGACGTGTAGGATGTGATTTCTTCACTAAAAGAAACCAGTGTCTGGCTGATGAGTAGATCCCAAATGTGGAAGGGACTAATCACTCACCCTGGTGGAACTGAACATAATGCTATGAAACATAGTGTTGCCACAAACCCAGAGACCCTTTCCTCCTTAACACTGTAGATTGGTTTGAGGTTTGGCCTCTGCCCTTGACTGTCTCCTCTATTTTTTATACCTTTTCTCAGCTCTCGTTGGTTCATTTGTCATCTCTTTGCAGACACCCAGCTTTATCTCTTTTCTGTGTTGTGGTCCCATATCACTGTCTCTGCCTAAATGTCCCATAGCAAAATCAGATTCAATATATCCAAAACATAACTCATTATCTTGCCCCTGAAGTCCACCTATTTCCTATTTCTCCTGTTTCTGTCAAGAATATCATCTCCTTTCAGTCACCCAGGTTTACAACCTTGGAACTATCCTTGCCTTTTCCTTGCGCCTTACGTCCCATTCCCAACCAGTTGTCAAAGTTATTGGTTTTACTTCCATAACAACTCTAGTATCCACCCCCTTCTCTCCAATCACACAGCCTTTGTTAAAACCCTCAACTCTCACCTGGACTATTAAAATAGTGTCCTAATTTATCTTCCTTTTCCAGGTTTTACCTTCTTTAAGACATCTTCAATTCTTGAAGCATAAGTCTTACCATACTCAAAAAATTTCAGTGGTTTCCTATTGCTTCTAACATTAAATACAGATTCCTCTGTTTGCTATTTAAAGTCCTTCACAATCTGGTTCCAACCTATTTTTCCAGAATGTTTTCATTTCACTCCACCTCGTGCATTCTCTCTTCTGGTTAAACTGGCCTTCTTTTTGTTCCTCGCACCCAACTCTGTGCATCTGCACATACTATCCTCTAAACCTGGAGTGTCCACCTCCTCATTGCTATCTCTCAGAACTGCTTGCTTTGTCTAAGCCTCAGCTCCAATGCCACTTTCTGCAAGGGGTGGTGGACTTTCCTATTCCCTCCCTTTTGTTATGCTCTCCTTTCTGCTCCTCCCAATTCTTGATATTAATTTTGTATTTACATGCTATATCACCCCAGTAGAATATAGAAGGAATCAGTACATAATAGGTACCTCCCCTTTGTATCACTGATGCCTAGCATAGTGCCTCATAAATATTGGTTGAATTACATTTAATGTAAAATGGTAGAATGTTATATTCTTCAATTAAATTAAAAACTGTATTAGAAACCTATGTAATAAACACATTAATATTCCAAATGATTAAAAAGAAATTTGATATTACATAGGACCAACTCTTCCTATGTGGTATGAACATCTAATATCATTCCAAATTCACACTTAAGAGCTCAGGAAACTGGCAGATAAAATCTGAGTCTCAATCAGGACTCTTATTTGAGGATTTGTGAAGGCTTGAAAAGATGTCATTTGCCTGAGGAAACACAAACACAGCCCTGACTTTTGTTAGGGAAATAGGAAACAGAGAAGAAAAATTACCTAAATATCATGACCACTAGTGGGAGGCAGTGTGGAACAGTTGATAAAGCATTAGATTTGGAGTCAGGAAGACATGGATTCAAATTTCCAACCTACACATGCACTAAGAGTATGACCCTGGGCAAGTCACTTGATCTCTCTTTGTCCCACTTTCTTTACCTATAAAATGAGTGAGTCAGATTTGATGGCCCCTAAGGTCTCTTCCAGATCTAAATGCATGATCCTGTAATCCTAAATGTCAATGAAATCTGGACTAAGGAAAAGGGAGCTTCAAATAAACAAAAATTAATAATTGGGGAATAGTTTTAGGTAAGCTACAGAGTAATGAAAATGATGGAATCTCTCTTGTGGAATACTTAAGAGTTGGGTTATAGTGTTACCCCTGTCCCAAGGCCCATTGGTAAGGGACTCTCTCCATACTGGTAGAGATGAAGGCCCTGCCCTATGTGAGAAGCCAAATTCAGGGGAAGAGAGAGCGCTTTGGTTCTCAGTCAGTCTCCCCACCACCACCTTTAAGTGAGAATTCCCCTTTGGGGACTCTCCAAACCAGAGTCTTTTTCAAATATTGCATCAAGTCAGCCTCCAGCTTAGAAAGAGAAAACAGAAGAGGCTAGCCCCACTTCAGATTGCTGAAGGAAAAGACTCTGGGAAGATATGAGAGAAGCAATCAGTCTCCATCTCATCCCAGCTTGTTTCTCTAGATATTTTGGGGACTTTCCTCTTGGGTAAGATACAGGACACTCTCCTTCGGTTAAAATGAGTTATCTCCCTCCCAGTGGAAGAGTTCCTTTACTCTGTACTGTCTGGTATATATTCCTATGTATACCTTCTCTGATTTCTGTTTTGTCTGAATTGAATAAATGGGCTGCTTTGCTATGTGTCTTGAGCATGGAACTGGTACTAGGTAGGGAGAAGGGCCAAGCCTTGGATGTAGAGTTTGCGGTCCCTCTCTTTTCCCAAAATGACAAAGCAATGAAAAGTTAGATGGGACCTAATCATATCCCCTAGACGAACAACAGATAAGGGAATGAATAGAAAGAGTTCTGGCCTGGAACCCCCATCTCTCAGAGTGGTGGCCTCTGGCATCAACCTCCTGCTTCCCCTCTTGGCAAGAATAGAAGTCTCCCTTGGAGAAGTGGGGGGAGGGGTAGAAAGAAGAGACTAGAGATGTCTGTTCTACTTCTCTTCGAGCCACGCACAAGGACAACATCCTCTCTACCACAAGTGGAGCCTCACTACACATGTAGGGCACCGTTTGACAACAGGTTTGAATAAATAAGATTTCCTGTCGAGTACTATGCTCTGTGATTTTTGGTATAATATAGCAAAAGAACCAGATTGTACAAAAAACATACTTACAAGTACAGTCATAAACAAACAGAAGCTGTAATTTAGTGAGAAAAAAAATTGAAGTGTCCTCTTTAGACTGGAAGATTTTTAACCTTGGAGAGACCACATATGGAGTTTCAATATAAACATGTAATCTTTGGCTGAGACAAATGAATCGTCTTGTAGATGACAACATGTGGCACTAGTTACACCCGTTATATTTTGCTTTGGTCAGACTCGAAAATCTTGCCACATCCTTCCTGATGGTATTCTTGTACTCTTTCACTTTATATACTCTCCATTATCCTCTGGCTTGTAGCAAAAAAGAACATGGAAACTGATACTCACACAATTCTTAATAAATGTTTATTGAGTTATTGGCATTGTCTTTGCTCTGAAGAGACTTGTTCAGGAGACAAAATTCACATACGAGAAGACAAGATTCACACACAAGAAATACTGACCTGGCCATACATGACAATGCATGATAGAGGTGCAACTTAAGACTAGGGGACAGAGCAAAGCACATTAGTTCATATCCTCTGGTTTCATTATCACTTGGTTATATCGAAGCAAGTTAACCAGCCAAAGGTATGTGAGCAGGTAAGTTCCATGTCCGCCACATATAAAATGCTATTTCAATGGGGCAGCCTATTGACACATCCCTTAGCTCTCAAATCATGTGATATAACACATCCAAAGGTATTAGCTCAACTTTCCCCTGCATATCTCAGTCTGTAGCAAATCAGGACCTATTTCCTTTTTGCTTTCATCAAAAAAGCTAGAGAGTTACCTGAAGTGTCCCATAGAGGAAAGAACATAAACTCACACTGAACTATATTCATTTAGCTCAAACTACTCTGTAAGGCAACAGGACACAGTGGAAAGAGCTATATTGGGTGAGTAGACAAGTTTAAATTGTTGTTCTGCTAATTACTATCTTTGTGGCCCTAGGCAAATTATTTAACCTCTCTGGACCTCAATCTCATCATCTTTAAAAATGGAGGCTTCACCTCCATTTCCTTTAAGATTTTTCCAAGTCTAAATCTTTGGTATTATGATTTTAGTCCAGAGAAGAGAAGGCTGAGGGAAGAACACAGCAACTATCATTAAGTATTTGAAAGATGGTCATGTGAGGGAGAGATTAGACTTGTTCTGTCTGGCCCAAGAGAACTAGCAGCCACCTAGAACTGGGTGGAAGCCGCAAAGAGAAAAATTTAGATGGGATAAGGAAAAATGTTATAACGATTAATCTATCAACAAGTGGAATGGTATTCTTTACGTAACATCTTTAGTATCATAAAGTTGTTAAATGTTCATTAAAATATATTCAAATAAATACCTAAGACCTTTTATCTTTTCAACCAATATTTATTCTTTTTTCTTTTTTTAAATTTATTTTATTTTTAATTTGTGGAATAAAAGAAGCATTTCCATAACAGTATAATTTTAAAAAGATGATTGCACATGAAACAGCAAATCTATTATGTACAATTTGCTATTCCTTTTAAATATATAATAAAGTTATCATGCAAATTTCTTTCTTCTTCCCTCCCTCCCTGCCCTAGAGATGGCTACCATTAGACACAAATATGTGTGTATACATATATGTATATATATATATATATATATATATATATACACACACACACACATATATGTGTATATATATACACACACACACACATACATATATATGTACATGCACACATATATATGTAAAATAATTTTATACATACTTCCATTTATCAGTTCTTTCTTTGGATGCAGATAGCATTTTCTTTCACATGTCCTTTATGGTTAATTTGGGTTTTATAAGAGTCAAAGTGACTTAGTCACTTGAAGTCATTCGTACAACAATAGGGGCAGCTAGGTGGTGCAATGGATAGAGCTCTGGCCTTGGAGTCAGGAGGACCTGAGTTCAAATCCAGCCTTAGACACTTAACACTTATTAGCTGTGTGATCTTAGGCAAGCCACTTGACCCTGATAGCCTCACCAAAAAGCAAAAAAAACAAAACAAAACTCAATATTGCTGTTACTATATACAACATTCTCTTAGTTCTGCTTATTTTGCTCTTCATTATTTCATGCAAGCCTAGCCTTGATTTTCTAAGTGCTTACTCTCAGTAGAATTTTTAAAAGCGGCACACACATTGTTTTTAGTATCCAGTTTATTTCTTCGGTTTCAATTAAAAACAAGACCGAGATCCCTGATTCACAGAGACAGTGCTATAAATGGAATAAAAATCTTGTGACCCCATTTAGTAACAAGGGAATATACTTCTTCAAGTATACAGCACAAATACTGTAGCTTTACTGGTTAGGAATCAATTTGGATTTTCTTGATATAGAGATCAATTCATTAATTTTTTTAGTAGGTTAATGTGGTTGATCATTTCTAGCTGAGTATGAAGAGGTTTTAGTATCTGAACATCATTCATTTCATTTTGGTCAGCAGGAATTGTTCCTTTAGCTGTTTCACAACGTATTATAATGCTCCTTTCCATTCCTCCCCTTGTCTGCCATTGTCCTCTTTCCAATTCATAGTCTATGTGTGTTTTTATTAACACTACAACTTTAGAATTTTTAGCATAATATAATTATTAGATATTATAGTTATTATTATATATAGTTTTTATTATATAGAATATGGCCTTCTATTCTTTTATATATTCTATTCTATTCTATTCTATTCTATTCTATTCTATTCTATTCTATTCTATTCTATTCTATAGAATGTGTCCTTCTTGACCTCTCTGTGTCAATCACCCTCTTTTCTTTGATACTCTCCTCTCTGGGTTTTCAGAAATCTACTCTCTCCTCTTTCTGCTCCTACATATCTGACAACGCTTATCAGTCTCCTCTGCTGGATCTTCATGCAGGTCACATGCGTACCCTGAAGGGCTCTGTTCTGGATCCTCTTTTCTTCTCCTTACTTCATTTGGTGAGCTCATCATTTGCCATGGGTTTCATTATCATCTTTACATTGATGATTTTCAACTCTACCTATCCTTCCCTAATTTCTCTGCTGACCTTCCATCTTGCATCTCCAAAATATCTCAAACTGGGTGGCCGATAGACATTGTAATCCCAACGTGTACAAGGCCGAGCTCATTATCTGTCTCTCTAGACCCTCTCCCCCTTCTGTTACTGTCAAGGGCACCACCACACTCCTAAACCCCTAAGCTTATAATGTAGATGTCATCTGATGCTCCCCACTATTTGCCACCCTCCAAATCCAATCAGTTGCCAAGGCTTGTTGATTTCCCCTTTAAATATGCCTCCCTTCTCTCCTCTAATTCCATCACAACTGTGCCGCAGGCCCTCATATCTGGACTATTCTAATACTCTGCTGTCGTTCTACCCACTACAAGTCTCTCCATACCCCAGTTCATCCTTCATTTAATTGCCAAAGTGATTTTCCCAAAGCGCACATTCAAACATGTTGCCCTTCCTACTCAACAAACCCTAGTCACTTCCTATCACTTCTGGGATCAAACAGAGTCATCGATTTGGCATTCAAAGCTCTTCATAGCCTACCCCTTCCCAGTTTTCTTACACTCCTCTCCTCTCCCTCCGCCCCCACACACATACTCTTCAATCCAGTGACACTGGCCTCTCGGCTTTTCCATGAACGAGACATTCCACCTCTCAGCTTCAGCCATTTTCTCTGGCTCTCCATCACCTCTGAAATGTTCTCTCTCCTCATTTCCATCTATAGGCTTCTCTGGCTTCCTTCAATTCTCAGCTAAATCTTACCTTCTACAGGAAGTTTTTCTCAATCCCTATCCTATTGGGATTTCCCAATTCCAATCCCTTAAATTCTTGGTTATTTCTTGTCTATCCTGTATATAGTTTGTTTGTTCATTTGTTTATACTTCTTCGTGTGTTATCTTCCCCATTAGACTGTGAGCTCCTTGGGGTCAAGGAATATCTTTTGCCTTTCTTCATATGCCTGGCACTTACCAGAGTGCCAGACACATAGTAGGTGCTTAATATATGCTAATTGACTGACTGACTGGTTATTAGCCAAATATTTTCTGTGCCCTCCTTGTTAAGTTTCTCACGTACATATCACAAGTTGGGAACCCCTGCCTTAAAATAACAACAGAATTATGACCTTTTCTTTCCTCAATAATTTAATCTCCACACCATTCCCAAAGGGAGGAATACAGGGTTACTGATCCCTCTGCTTCCAATTTTGGTTTTGTAATCCTTAACTTAATATAAACATAAAAAGTCCTTCTGCCTATCATGTGTTTTCTGAAAAGGAGAAGCAGTTTCCCCCTTTCCTCTTGCCAGCAAAAAAGAAAACACTAAGCTGACACGTCTTATTTGATTTCAACTCTGTCTCCAAAGGAGAAAGGAAATTGCCCACACAGAAAAAGCTAACAATTTTCTATAATTATCTTCTCCCCAACTCAAAGCCAAATAGAGCGAGTATTCATCTCCATGCTCGCAAACCGCACTGGTAGGGGGAAGGTAAAAGGAAAGACATGATTCATTCTAAGTCGTCAAATCAGCCAGTCCCTCAAATGACCTGGTGAAAGTCAATGAAGTCCTGGTGAGCCAGTGAAGAAAAACTCAAAACATCTGTAGGACCCAGCACATTTTAGAAGGAGAAACTGAACAGCTAAATAAAGCTCATTTGAAAGAAAGGCAAGATTTCTCTAGAAACTCTACCAGCATTTCTTTTTCACCATCTTGAAAGCAATCCAAAATAATAGCATGTTATACTTGGAGACTACTACTTTCTGCAGTGATTTTTTTCCACACAGAGATATATAAAGAAAGATTTGAGAGACACAACCGACTTAAAACACTAGCTAGTCACAAAATTAGGTTCTTGAATTTAGGCAACTAAGTGGTGTAGTGTGGAGAGTGCTGGACTTGGAGTGAGGAAAAGGAGTTCATATTTTGCCTCAGACACAATCTTTCTCAGCCTCAATTTCCACATCTGTAAAATGGAGATGGTAACATTTACTTCAAGATTGCTGTGAGGACCAATGAGATAATATATGTAATGAGCTTTTAAAATCTTAAATACTGTCTATTGTTGTTATTTTGGAATAAAAAATAAATACGCTTATTTTGTGAAAAGTTTACAAGCTGCTATATACCCAAAATGAATGGAACTGGAGATCTCTGAACAAATTCTTTCATTTTTGTATCCTTAAAACTTTTTAACCTTATCATTTGAAGACACATATACTTTCTTCTTTAGATTAAAAGTTTGAGAAGTTGATTTAAAAAAAAAAGAATTCCCAGCCTAAGATTAATGGCTTAGAATAAACAGAGTCAGCTAGGAGCTTTTCCTTTTCCTTGAATCCAAAATAAGAATTCTGGGGAAATCTTCAGGATCCCATGGAACTTCTTTTGCTCTATTTCTTCCTTACCGCTTTCTCCTCTGTAATCAATGAAAAACATGGCCCATTGCAATGTTCTTCTTTCTTACCTTTGCCTCTCAAAAAATAATACATTAAAAAAAAAAAACAAAAATAGTACATTTATTCTGTCTCCTGGCTTCCCTGGATTCCTTTAAGATTTAACTCATATCCTGTCTTCCCCAGGAAAGCTTTTGTAGTTCCTCTTCTCCTACTCCATGTAGGGCCTTCCCTCTGTGATTACCTTCCACATGTTTATACTGTATGTGTCTCTGTATGTACATTTACCGTACATCTATGTATATACATTTACTGTATATGTCTATGGATATGTGTTTATTGTATGTGTCTTTGCATGTACATTTGAATTGTATATGTTTATGTATATGTATTTACATTGTATATGTACATGATATATACATGTACATATGTAGACATTTTCATCTTGTCTCCCCCATTAGAATGTGAGTCTCTTGATGACCAGACCATGTTTTTCAAGCCAAGTCAATAAGCATTTACTAAGGACCAAGCAGTATGCTAAGAGCTGTAATACAAAGAAAAGAATAGGGTAGGGAATAGCCCTTGCTCTCACAGCATAATGGTGGAGATAAGCAAATAACAATGTGCAAATACACACACACACACACACACACACACACACACACACACAGAGTGGATAAATTGGAGAAAATCTCATGGGGAAGGCACTGATACTAAAGAGGATGAAGAAAGGTTTCATGTAGAATGTAGAATTTTAGCTACGATTTAAAGATGGGTGAGGAGTGAGAATGTTCCAGGTATGGGGATTTATTTACCAACAAGCCTAGGGCTTCTGGCCTGGCCTTCTGCTAGGACAGAATATAATGAGAAGACCCTATAAGTACATTATTATTCAGGAAAAATGAGGATGAATTGAATCCCCAAAGGATTCCCTCTGCACAAGTCAAAAGTGGTCCAGAGGTCCTCAGCCCTTGCTTATTTTTCCCTGAGGTCCAGACATCAGGGGATACACCTGAGCTGGAGGTGGAACATCTCTCTAGTGAACCCTGTTCCTACCTACTCCTTAACGCAGGAACAATCTTCAAATGACCTAACGTCCACATCCCTTCAGAAAGAAAGCTTCCCTCACCTCTCACCCAACGTCTTTAGCTATGGGGAAGCACCAGTTTTCCCACCCTAGTCAGAGCTCTTTCTGGTCCCATAGATTAAATTATCTTCTCTAAGCAAATGACTCTTCAACACACATACCTCACACTAATTTCTTTGACCTCCAGTTTTCAGCACACCTCAACCTGGATACTTATCACCCTCAATCAAAGTCCATGTCAAACTCAATATGTTCAAGATGAAACTCATTATCTCTTCCGCAAAATCCATTTCAAATTCTGCCTTTCAAAACATAATCATTCTGAAAAGATCAATACCATTTCCTCCATGAAGCTTTCTCTAACTGCCCCAAGAAGTAATCTCTCTGTCTTTGAACTTCTACGGCCCTTGATTTGTGTCTCTCTTATAGGATTTATTATACACTACTTTGTTATTGTTGTTCATATTATAGTCATTTACACAGATGTCTTTTAAAATTTTATTTTATTTTTAATTTATGGAATAAAGCAGGCATTTCCATAAAACAGATGATTGCACATGAAACTGCAATCTACCATGCACAACTTGTTATTCCCTCCAAACGTACGACAAAGAGACGTCTACTCTCTTCTACTAGACTTGAGTTCAAGAATCCTACATAGTCCTTCATACTCTAGAAATACTCAACAAATATTTGCTGACTATTCAATGAATGAATCTCCTCAACTTTCTCCAATAATAAGAAGCAGAGATCTACCTCGTAGTTCTGCCAATGTTTGTAGTAATGTGCTTACTTTAGACCACTGTGTGTCTTAACACCTTACCCCACCAAAAAAAAATCTAGCTTTTCTCTCAAAGTGTTCATTAGCCAGAATACATACTGACTTTAAAAATTTAAGGGCTCTGCATATAAACTGCCAAATTATATCCCTTTGGTGGGGTGGAGGGAGAGGACCATATAGTTTATTTGAAAGTTAGTTAGTCATAGTAACCTGCCTGCTTCCTGAGCAACAATGAATCAAAATTTTTAATAGCACTGGTGGAAAAACTAAAACCAAGGGAAATATTTAGCAATATTTCTAATATTCTAAGCAGAAAAGAAACTTCTTCTCCATGGGAGCTATGCCAACATGACCAGTTCACTTGCAGCTGATGTTGATTCACTTCCTTCTTTCCTTTCCATCTCTCTCTTTTTCCCTCACACACACATACCCTTACTTCACTTTTTTTTCTCTTCTTCCCCTCCATACTCCGTTGTTTTACAGGCTAGTAAACCAGATCAAAACTAAAAAGCACACCAATTTTCAGGATAAGAAGGGAATATAATAAAGGTGAAGGAAGTATTTCTATTGTGGTAAATAGCATTAGGATTTTTTTCTTCTTTTTTTAAGTATAAATTTGTGACTTCATCATTGTGGTTCAAACTCCCCATTTGGAAACTCCTTCCACTAATGCCAAAGAGCAACCTATGTGTAATTTTAGTCATGGGAGCTGAATGGGGCACTGATAGGTAAAGTTCTATGGCCAAGGTCACAGAGCCAGAAGCAGGGCTTCCTGACTCTGAGGTCAGCAGTGCATCTACCATTTCATTTTGACTGCTTCAGAACACTCAGACAATAAGTTATTCAGATTTTTCCACGGCAGTGTATAAAATGATGATAAACACTTGACTCCAAAGAAGTTAGTGCTAACTTTGACAAATTTCTTACAAAAGCAGCCCAAAATTCCATTTCCCTCTGTTCGCCACTTCTCAGTCTGTCACAACCATCCCCACTATTCTATTAAAACATTCTCAAATGTCACCAGTTCTCACTGACAAATCCAATAACTTCTCGGTCACTATTCTTTAACTTGAAGCATCATTTGACATGGTTAACTACCCTTTACACTTAACATCTTTCTCTCCCTTGATTTCCATGACAAGACATTCTCTTCTTCCTAATCCTATCTCTTTGACCCTTCCTTCTTTGCCCCATTTACTGACTCCTCTTTCCGTTTATTAGTCCTTTATAGGGGTTATTCCCCCAAATTGTGTCCTCAGTCTTTTCTCTCATTCACTCATATAACTTCAATAATTACCTTTACACAAAACTGTCTCCAGCTCCAACTTCATTCTTTAGGTCCATACCAATAAATATATTCCATTTCAATAAAAGATAAAATACATTAGTAGCAATATGCTTACCTTAGACCACTATGGGTCTACAGTATCCTGGCTCACAAGAGTCCTGGTTTAGAAGGGTGGAAATAAGGCAGTTAACTCAAGATTCTCCAGGTCTACTAACATCCTGGCCACAACATTGGGATTTCCAAGACTCTAGGAATAACCATTGTGGGTAGATATTCCCATTAACAATGTAGGTCATGAACCCCCACCACCATGTTTCCCATTAACAAATGAGCTGAGATGACCTAATTAACTCAACCAAAATCATTTGCCAAAAAGACAAAGCCAGAGGGGAAAAATGTGTTCTGAAGAGCAATGGAGCTCAGGATGCAGCCCAGGGTGACCTACCTTACATACCTGAGGTTAACCATATATGAAAAAAGATGGATATTTAATAATAAAAAGGTGTTTGAAACATTGTTCAAAGGAAAACTAGAACTGAAGAGATCATTTGCTCCTCAAGCATCCCGAACAACAGAGATAGAGGAGGAGTGAGCAAGCAAAGATAGCAATAGCAACAGAGTGACAACAGAGAGTCCACTAAGAGACTTCTTTCTAAATATATACAAGGAGACAGGGATGATGATTGAAATACGTTGGAGGCAACAGGGTGACATTGTGGACAGAACCTGCTAATATCTTGCCTACAGGTGAATCAATATGATGTTGTTGTTGTTGTTGTTGTTGTTGGGGTGTGTGTGTGTGTGTGTGTGTGTGTGTGTGTGTGTGTGTGTGTCTACATTACAATATGGGAGGGCACATGAAAGAGGGGAGGGAAGGAAGGGGATAGAAAGGAATGCGTGATGTGTATAGGTCAAACTGAGGTGTAGCAATTGAAAGACTGTGACCTCTGTGAATCCAAAAGAGAAGCACCTACAGGAGAATGAGTGAGGAGGAAGGGGGAAAGATTGAAAATGGGGGGGGGGAAGAAGCAAACTTTGGTGGTGAGAGATGGTTTCACTGATGAATGCTATTATAGATGAATAGATGGGGTCTCTGAAGGAAGATGAAAACCTTGAAATTTGATGCATGAAAAGTCTACTTATCCAGCATTAGGAGAGATGGAGTTGGAATCCTTTGGGGCAATTGACACCTGTGGGAGTGGGAGAGCACAGACCCAGGAAGGAAATTTTGAGGAAATTTGGGACAAAATGCTAACTAGAGGAGGGTACAGATCAGTGGTAGACTGCAATCAAGGACATCATGGGGGAAAGGTCTCTACCATGGGACAGTATGCTCTCTGACCACCTGTAATGACTGGCATTGTTCTGGGAATGAGGCACAGCTGGAAAAGGGAAATCCATGACACCAACTCTACAAAGCAGAGACAAAAAACAACCACCACCACAACAAAACCATCTAGCAAGAAGAGGATGCATGGAATCTTTGATTACATGAAGAATACAAAGAAAAGAAGCAGAGATTGAGGGCATAGAGTAGACAAAAAGAGAGGATGAATAATGAAGAGAGTGAGAGAAGTCCTTTTTTGGAAAGGGGAGCAAAAAATATAAACAGGATTAGTTGCAGGTGGGGAGAGAATGGGGGAATTGACTTGACTGAGAGGATAAAAAGGAGGGAAGAAGTATATAGTCATATAAGAGCAGGAAAGAAAAAGGAACTAATAAATAAAATCCCAAAGGGAAAGGGGTAACAAACTATTGCCCAGGAATTAGGGGTGAGGGGAGGAGAGCCAGTGGGAAAAGGGCCTTAAAAAATATCAAAGTAACTGAAAGAACATTGTACTGTATTTACAGCAGAAGAGGGAGAAAAGATTGTTGCAGGAGTTTCCGCAGCATTTCAGAATAGTGCCCATCATGCTGTCTGCTTAAGAAGCAGGTATTGCAGTGGATGGAATGCTGGGCCCGGAGTCAGGAAAACCTGAGTTCAACTCTGACCTCAGACACTTACTAGCTGTGTGACCCTGGGCAAGTCACTTAATCTTGTTTACCTCAGTTTCTTCATCTGTAAAATGAGCTGGAGAAGGAAATGGCAAATGATTCCACTATCTTTGCCAAGAAAATCCCAAATGGAATTACAAAGAGTTGAACATGACTAAACAATTGAACAACAACAAAATATTAGAGATGTATGGACAAAAAACATAAAACTCTCATAACTTTAAGTGTGAATGGATTAAACAATCCAATAAAATGAAGAGTGACAGATTAAATAAGAAAGCAAAATGTTGCAATCTGTTACATATAAGAAACATATATAAAAAACAAAAGCATAAACAAAATAAAACTGAAGGGATGGGGAAAAAAATTACCATGTATCATATGAGGTCAAAAAAGCAGGAGCTGCAATCATGCTATCTGGTGAAGCAAAAACAAACATTCAAAGAATAAAAAGGGGAAAACAAGGAAAACATATTGCTGAAAGAAACCATAGATAACAAATCAATGCTAGTAATAAATTAATATGCTCTAAATGACTTCACATCCAAATTCATAAAATATTGTCTGAGCTTCAAGAAGACACAGACACTAACACAATAGTGACAGTAGACTTTAATATCCCTCTCTAAGTTTTGAAAAAAAAAAGATGAACATAAGGGAAAAAATATGAAACTGAGTAAATTGCTCAAGAAAATAGAGTTAAAAGACTTATGGCATCTTCTAAGTGGGACAGGAAAAGAATATGAATATTTCTCAGCACAACAAAAAACTTTTTACAACAATTGACCATGTATTATTTTGCATATTGTAAAGAAGTAAAAAAAAGGCAGAAGTAGTAAACACATCCTTTACAGACGATAATGCAATAAAAATTGTCATTGATTCAGGGACCATGAACAAAAGACAGGCCCAAATGGAGAATTAACAATGAAATCCTAAATAATGAGCAGGTTAAAAAATACATAGAAACAACTAATAATTATGTAAAATAAAATTATGACGATGAAATAAGAAACTAAAATTTCTAGAATTCAGCTAAAGTAATCCTCAGGGAGGAAATCATATCCTTACTGCAGCAGTTCATACAAATGTTTCCATACTTCTTTGAAACCATCTATTTCTTCTTTTCTTGTAGCACAATAGTATTTCATTATATTTGTATAACTGTAATTTATTAGCCATTCCCCAACTGATAAGCATCCCTTTAGTTTTGAGGTTTTGGGCATCACAAAAAAGAGATGCTATCAATATTTTTGCACATAGAGTGACTTTTCTCTTTCTTTAATCTTGCTGAAATATAAGCCAGGCATGGAATAGCTAGGTGAAAAGATATATACTATGTAGTAACTTTTTGTGTATAATTGTAAAAAGCTTTCTGGAATGGTTAGACCAACTACCAGTACTTTAACATGTCTACTTTCCCACAGCTCTTCCAACATTTATCATTTTCTTAAAAATAAGATGGAGGGACATTCACAAATAGTAATTATAACTTTGAATGTGAATGGGATGTTAATAGCAGTTCACTTTGTGGTGGCAAAGAACTGGAAATTGCAGGGATCCACATCAGTTGGTGAATGGCGGAACAAGTTGTGGTATATGATTGTGATGGGACACTACCGTGCTATAAGAAATGATGAGCTCAATGATCTTAGAAAATCATGGAAAGACTTGCACAAAATGATGAAGAACAAAGTGAGCAGAACCAAGAGAACATCATATTCAGTAACAACAATATTGTTTTAAGAATGACGTTGAGCAACTATCATTTTGACAGGTTTTTTTTTTTTGCTTTAGCTGACTTTCTTAGTCCCCCCAAGACATTTATTTTCATATTCACTTTCCTCCCATGGTGGATTTAGATCACATCTACCACTTGTCTAGAGAGATGAGTTGTGTGATGGTTAGTGGTGAGTGACAGCTGAGTTATACCATTAGCTTCCCCCCTACCTTCCATCAGGTAGCTTTTCCAAAGGGCTATTGACTCCTCAGAATTGTTAGTAACAAATATACAAATATTTATCCTAGTGCCTGGAGGGATGGAGCATAACTCTCCTATTCCATTTTGATCCCTATGGTTGGATTAAGCACAAAACTTAGCTCAGGTCCTATATAGCACTGGTCCTGCAAAGTTCACGTCCACATGTGATATTAAGGCCAAATAAGTCCACACTGGGCTGGGCTCATGAAAGACAATCCCCCAAATCACTCCTTGCTTTTCAGGGCATCCATGCTGTGTTGGCTGAAAAACCTGGGCTCTGGAGCAGCAGTTCCACTCTGTTCATACCTTACACACCTATGCTAACTGCAAACCCAAATTCTAGAATGCCTGGATGCTGAGGAGCCCTTTGGATCTTTCAAATTCACAAGGTCTTAAGCTCCATTCCACGATGCCCAAAGAATGCTGAGGCCAAGAGGAGTGTTAGCAGAACTTGTTGAATATCTCTGCAGCCAATCAAAGAGTTTTTTCTTCATCACATGTTTTAGCCAACCAGAACCAGTTATAGAAGGTCTATGCCTGCTCCAGGTTGTTTTTTTTTTCCTTCAGGACACTTCCTTTACACGTCATCACTATTTCCCAGAAGCAGCTCCCTAGAATACTCCATGTGGAAAGACATCATCTCCAGCAGCATCAGAGCTGAGGGAGTCAAACTTTCCTCTGGCCATAGACCTTGCTGGAAGGCATGTCCCCCAAGGGAAGGCAGCAACAAGCCAGACTACCGTCATCCATCTACCCCAACAGTGACTTTCCCTGCAGAAAGCTTCCACCATTTCCTGTTACAGCCTGATCTCCAACCTCAAGGGAGAAGAGAAGCCAAACTGAACATGAACCTAGTGTCTTGCATCTGCCCCAAGGGGATGACTTCCATCTATGCCAACGCAAGACAACTTAGGCTTCCTACTGTCAGCCTGATCTCCCAAGCAATATGTGAAGAACCTCCATCTAGGAGAAACAATCTTCCCTTTGACCTTGAGTTTTCCATCTGTCTCTGTTCCTGTCCCCAGAGGGAAGAGGAAAAGGAAAGTTGGTGGAGAATAGGACTTCTTTCAACTGCCATGCAGGTTAAAATTCCATCTCCTTTTGTGCCCTTTTCTGCCTAATCTCCATCCTTCAGAGAGAAGAGGAATATTGAAGCACGCTGTCCTATCTGACCATTTGCCTCCCATTTCATACCATATTTGTCTCCAGTCCCATTTCTAGCCTCTTTGATGTCTTCCACTCAATGATGAATGTTCTCACATTCAGTCATACCCTACACATCCCAGTGATTCTGAACTCTTGTAAGTCATCGTCCAAACTCCATTCCCCACCCCACAAACTGATTCCTTATTCCTATCCTCAATTTGCCCACCCTAAAATCCAACCAAACACCACCCAGCCCTTCCAATATGCCCTTTGAAATGCCTAAATCATAGGCAGCAAATTTCCCTTCATCGTAAATCTTTTCCTCTCCCACACCTTCCATCTACTAAACCTGGCTCCTCTGTGATAACAACACTTCCCTTTTGCATTACTGGTCCCACCTTTACTCATTGCCCTCAGCTCACTGGCCTATGCAAAAGAGTTGGAGTGCTCCTTGCTTCCTATTTTCACTTCCAAATTCTCTCTCTGCCTTCATTAGACAGTAACCTCTGCTCCTTTGAAGTTCATGCTATTCATTTCTACCACCCAATCAAAATTCTGATAGCTGTTCTTTAAAGATCCCCCAGGTTACTCCCCACTTTTCTTCATTGAATTCTATATGTGGCTCACACTTTTTCTCCCTCCCAAACTCCTGCCCTCATGCTAAGAGACTTCAGCTTACAAACTGACTCTCCCTCAAACACCCTAACCACTCAGTTCCTCCACCTACTCACTTCCCAAGAACTACTCCTTCACCCCACTTCAGCCACACATGAAAATGATCATACCTTTGATCTTGACATCACTCAGAAATGTACTAACTCCCTGTTTGAGAATTCCAAAATCCCCTTATCCCACCATGATCTATTGATTTTTCACTTCTCCCTCTGCCTTCCCATACCAAACACAAATCTTTGTCTACACCATGACCTCTAATCCCTTGACCCCTCAATTCTCTCTCAGGCCAGCTCTCCCACACTAGCTATTCTCTCTATATCTCCTCATCTTAACCACTTGGTGAATCAATTCAAAACCACTTTGTCTTCCTTTCTGAAATACTCAGCCTCCTTAACTTTCACTAATTCTATCTTGCTAAGTTTCAGCATTGGATCACTCTCACTATTCTCTACCTTCACATTTCAGCCTGAATTCTATAAGTCTCAGCTAAAATTCCTTTTTCTACAGAAAGCCTTTCCCAACCCCTCTTAATTCTAGTGCCTTCTCTCCCTTAATTATACCCTATTTATCCTGATGTTTAATGCTTATTGACTGAATGAATGACTCCAAACCTGGAGCATTTGCATCATTATTGTTGTTTGTCCTTCGTTCACAAAGAAGACCATGGCATCAGGAAGGTGATGCCATGACCTGCAAGTGAATTGGATTTAAGAGAGGGAGGGCTGTGCAAAGTGACCAGTCTCACTTTCTCCTCCAGAGCAATCTGGTTCCAGTGGCCAGATATAGGTCAAGACAACTGGAGATGACCCCAACAGCAGCATCAACGAAAGAGAGAAAGAAGAGATTGATGAATTGATCATGCAACTAAAAAGAACCCCTAGAAAACAACAAATTAATTAGACCCAAATAAATAGAAAAATGTAAGTTCTGAAAATCAAAGGAGAGAGAAACAAAATTGAAAAAAAAATGCTGGCTATTGAGCTGGATAGAGAGGAAGCCATTCCTACTCTCCTGATTGATCTCATGGCTCCCATGTCTGTAACTTTCAAGCCAAAATCCTCCCTCCCTAGCTTTATATTTTATATTTATATTTTATTTTTAATATAGATAATACTTATTTTATTTTATATTTATATTTTTATTCTGCTTTATACGTTGTCTCTATTAGAAGCCAACCTCTTTGAGGGGAATCACTGTCATTTCTTTTGTATTTGTATTTTCAGTGCCTATCACAGTACTTGCCATATAGTACTATTACTACAAAGGCAAATGTGTCTTCCAGCAGGGTTTAGTGAGCCAATGAATGTGAGATTGGAGAGCTCCTTATAGAACACTCGCCTAGCACTGAACCCAGTACAGGACCATGTGGCTGGGTATAGGGAGGGGCAGGTAATCCAGCCACTGTGAATACCAGCAACAGCTCCTCTATATTACATTATGATGATAATTAGGAAGATTTGGGATTCTTTTCCTCCTCTGATTGAAAATGAGTGGTTCTGAAGAACCACCAGACATTTTTTGTTTTGCTAGGCAAAGCTTGCTAACCAAAATGACAGCAAATACACTGAACTGGGGACTTACCATATGGCATCACTTGAGACCTCTTAAAACCATAGATGTTTTCTCAACTGATCCATAAACCCAAATTAAAAGCGGATGTTGTATGTTTCACTGGAGCTATTTATAACCCAGAATCTACACTTCTAGGCATTCTTTAGACAGCAAAACATTTTGAGTTTGTAGTGTTCATGCAGCAATAGTCCACTCTAGCTTTTTAGATTTTTCTGTTTCAAAAAAGATGGGTTTTTTTTTTGGTCCTTCCTAAGCAGAGCATAAAAACTTTTGCAAAATTAATTTAAAGTTGTTTTCTACTTTAACACAAACTCTAAGGATTACATCTGATAAACTAACTCACACATATAAACTAATTGTCCTCTTCTTCCCACAAGATACTAACTACCAGAAACTAAGCTCACACTGTCCTCCCCACCCCCAGTCCTGGCAGAGTTATTTCCTTCATTCAGCTTTGGGACACTGTCTTAAGGTTAAGCTATGATAATTGGTGAGTAAGTCCACTCTCCTGGCACATTATATTTAGCTGTCCACAAAACAGGCTTAACGTCCCATCCAGGACACCAGAGCCTACCAAAACACTGCCATCTGCCTTGTGTTTAACACCACACCCTCCCTACTTTCCACCTCTTGCTTTTGATCTGGGAACAATAATAAAATCAGTACTACCATTGCTAATGGCAGGGAAAGAATGTGATGATCTAATATCTCATGGATCCACTCATAATCTCTGACTGTCCAGACCAAACCCTCCCATTTGTATACTGTCTCCTGTATTCAATTACAAGCCTCTGGTTCTCAGGGACTGTCTCACTTGTGTGTTTGTATCTAGAGTGTCTGTCACAGTGATTGGCACATAGTAATGCCTAATAAATGCTTGCTGATTGATTTGCACATGCAACCTCATGCGTTTACCCAAATGCCATTGGAAGTTTTTAAGTTCACTTACCTGTTCTGCCTACAAACTTTACCCATATGCTTCTGCGTGGTATGTTCTAATGATCTTAATATGCTCCTTTCCAGAGAAACTTAGTTTTTCCGCATCGATGTTCTCCCAGCAATGCCATACGGCTAGGAAACATGGAAAACTAGTGTCAAAGAATTAAAATTGTAGGTGATTCAAAAGGAAAAGGGAAAACTAATAATGCATATAAGTAAAGGGTAGCTCATTACCCATAATGATTTGCACACAAGAAGTGTCACAAAAGATTATCAAAAACATGGCGTTATGTCATATCTGACTCTTCATGACCCCATTTGGGGTTTTCTTGACAGAGATGCTGGAATGGTTGGCCATTTCCTTCTCCAGCTCATTTTACAGATGAGGAAATTGAGGCAACCAGGGTTAAATGACTTGCCCAGGGTCACACAGCTAGTAAGTGTCCAAGACCAGACTTGAACATAGGAAGATGGGTCTTCCTGACTCCAGGCCTGGTACTCTATCCACTGTGCCCATCAAAAACATACATAACTAGAAAAAGAGATGAGTTAGCCGATCTCTAATCAGGGTGGAGGCATCAATACTTTTCTCTGGAATGCTGATGTTTACGACAGCATATTTCTTTGCCCCAGAATATACTTCTCTCCAATTTCCATTATCAAGCTCCACAGAAGCTGCTCCTTACTACTTCATTGTCTCTGGCCTGCACAGTACAACCCTTTTCCCTTGCCAGTCTCTACCCTCTTGGGTTCCAGCAACTCCATGGTACCAGCAGGAGCTTTCTCCTTCACCCACAACCACCTTAAAGGTCTTATCGCAATGGCATCTCAGTAGAGTCCCATCTTCCCCTCATACATGTTCTCTACACCATTGCCCCACACCAATCCAAGGTGAAAGGATTTCTAGTTCCAGCTACATGAGCTGGCTGAGTGGTGACAAGTAGAGGCCATAAATAGCCTGTGTGCTGAACTAGTTGGTCTCCCTGCTTTGTCTCTCTCGATTTACACCCCTTTTTAATAGACTCCAGGAGCTCCCTGTTGCCTCTGAAATATAAAAGTCCTTTGGCTTTCAAAGTCCTTTAAAATCTCACCACTTCCTCCATTTCCAGTCTTCTTACACTTTGTTTTTCCTCCATGTACTTTGTGATCCAGTGACACTTGTATCCTCAATGTTCCTTGGACAATCCATTCCATCTGACTCTGGGTACTTTCACTAACTATACTCCATTTGGAATTCCCTTTCTCCTCATCTCTACTTTTTGGATTCCGTGTCTCCCTTCAGGTCTTAGCTAACAAGCCATCTTCTGAGAGAAGCCTTTCCCAGTCCCCCTTAATGTTAGTGCTTTCTCTCTGAGATTATCTCCAGTCATACACACACATACACACACACACACACACACACACACACACACACGATATATCCATATATGTGCATATATATATGTAAATAGATGTGTGTCTTGTTCGTAAATAGTTGTTTATATATTGTCTCCTCAATTTATATTATGATCTTCTTGGTAACTGTGACTATTTTCCCTTTTCTTTGTATCTATTCCCAGCTCTTAGCATGGTGCCTGACATATTGTAGATGCTAAAGAAATGCTTGTTGACTTGACTTGACTTGATATAACCATCTAGGCTCTGTAGGGTATGAAAAGGAATGTAAGGTGGAGTCTTTGATCTCAAGGAATTTGAAGGAGTTACTGACACGAGTTATACTCAATATTAGTCAATCAGTCAACAAATATTTACTAAGTGCCTACTAAGTATTAGGGAAATAACAACACAGAAGCATAAGAGTTGAAATAAAGCAATATACAAGGGTAACCCAGGCTTGTCTGGACATGTCCAGTTCTTCTAATGTGGAGGCACCCTAAGGGGCCTTTGGAACATGTCCAGATTGGCTAGCATGGAGGTCTCTGCATCCCCTACCGCATGGGTGGATGTAGCCTTCTTTGATTGTCTGACTTGTGTTCTTAAAACTGTCAAGACTGAACCAGTCACTTCTCCCTCCCCGCCTCACACACACTCTTTCTGCTGTTTCCATTTCAGCCACTCTTATCTGCCATGTCCAGAGGGTGAAGATCACAGCTCACTCACAGCATGGGTACCAGGAACTGAATTTGTGCTCTTTTGTCCCTAGTTCTGAGAAATGGTTCTATTAGCATTGGTTTTCTTGTCTTCGTTGTTTGTCTTCCTCAGTTTCAGGTGCTGGAGGTGGTCCTCACCAGACCCAAGAGTTCAGGCCATGACAGTCTGGGAGTCGGGATTGTAAGAGGGATGGTACAGTAAGTCAGCCCAGCAAGCTGAAACTGGAACCTGAGAAGGGTTTTTGATTTGGAATTGGGACTCTGTTTTATAGGAACCAAGCTAAACTATGAACCTAATTCCCTTTCCCTCCCCAGAGGCTAAGGTGGTGCAAAGGAAAGAGATTTCACCTCTTATGAATTAGGGGAACAAGTTTGTACATTTGTGACTATGCCTTTTGAAATAAATGTTCCTTGGTAAAAGTGAATTCAATTGTTAGTGGCCAAGTGGAACTCAGGGGCACAGGGACCGCTCCCTACCATTGAGGAAACATTGATGCGAGCCAAAGTTATTGGCAGAGAGCCTAGATCCCCTAAAGGCACCACAGAAACCTAGCGGAGTGAAATATAACACACCTGCCCTTCCTTCAGGCAGGGGGGCCAGGGTGGTCTGTTATATGAGTATATACAAGTTCTGCAGTGGGTGTTCAATTAGTTTGCTTCAGGTGGAGCTGAGTATTCACTATGGCCCCTTGCTAAAGGGTCAGATGGAGTCAGATGGAATGGATTGTCCAAGGAACATTGAGGATACAAGTGTCACTGGATCACAAAGTACGTGGAGGAAAACCAAAGTGTAAGAAGACTTGGCCAGCATCGTTGGTCCTTTGGTCCTCATGAATGTGGAGTTGTGATAAGTGTGATTGTTGTTTAGTTGTTCAGGCGTGTCCAACTCTTTGTGACCCCGTGGACCAGCACACCAGGGCATTCTAGCCTCCACCATCTCTCAAAATCTGTCCAGGTCCATGTTCATTGTTTCCATGACATTATCTATCCATCTCATCTTCTGCTGTCCCCTTTTCCTTTTGCCTTCAATCTTGCCCAACATCAGGGTCTTTTCCAATGAATCTCGTCTTCTCATTATGCGGCCTAAGTATTTAAGCTTCAGCTTCAGTATTTGATTTCAGTAAATAGTCTGAATTAGTTCTTTAAGTATTGACTGATTTGGTCTCCTTGCTGCCTAAGAGACTCTCAAAAGTCTTCTGCAGCACTACAATTTGAAAGCATCAATTCTGCGGTACTAAGCTCTCTTTATAGTCTAACTCTCACAGCCATACATCACTACTGGAAAAACCATAGCTTTGACTGACTATACAGACCTTTGTTGGCAGGGTGACAGCTCTCATTTTCAGAGCTTTCCTTCCAAGGAGCAAGTATCTTTTAATTTCATGGCCGCAGTCACCATCTGCAGTGATCTTTGAGCCCAGGAATATTAAATCTAACGCTACTTCCATTTCTTGCCCATCTATTTGCCAGGAAGTGATGAGACTAGTGTTTTTTTTTTAATGTTGAGCTTCCAGGACACTTTTACACTCTCCTTTTTCACTCTCAAGAGGTCTCTTAATTCTTCACTTTCTACTGTCAGAGTGATGAGTATCCTGTCTCAGTAGGCTATAATAGATGTAGAAAGGCTCTACCCTTTTTCTTTTGAGCATGTTGCTTGGGACCCTGCCAGTTCTTCATTGGACATCCAATGAAGTGAGGAGACTTATTTTGTTTGTAGTAATAGCAGCTACGAGCAGGTGGAATTGAGTGTGTATTCTTTTCTACATGAGCTTAAAATTAGACCTTAAGTCACTTCCTACCTTTTCTTCTTCGCGTTTCATTCTCTGAGCACAGGTCACCAAATAGAGATTCTAAGAAATGGACATTTCCAGACCCGATAGCTACCTTATGCTTTTGAAAGTTCCTGGGCTCCTGAGGTGATTCCAGCTGCCTAGCAGGAGGTGATTCCAGCAACCACAGTGTTTCTCAGAGAAGATGACCTCTAACAGAATCATCCTGAACCCAAAGGGAATAAAGAGCCATGTCTTCCTAGCCAGAAGATATAGTCTTTGTGGTTGGCTCATACAGCACAGATCTGAGGTAAAGGCAAAATATCTGTTCAACAGTCCTGCAAAATCGTCTTTACTTCCAGGAATCTAATAGATATGATGGGTAATTGTATTGTGTTTTAAGTATTGGTTATTATGAATCCATGATTCTATAGCATCTTAATTTTGGTTCTGGTGATAGAGAAAATAAATAGCTGAACTATAATTGATATCTATGTTGTACATTGAGTACCTTCTCTAGAAGAGAAGAGGTATTGATAATATCTTTTAGGGCAGAACCTAGACATAAGTCACACCTATAATTTGTTCTAGAAAATTCCCTCCCAACTCCAGATTGGAAGTAATGAGTGAGAGAGGATGAGAAAATCATCCTGATCCATTCTCTTTGTAGTTCCCTCAGGATGAACTTGGTCTGTGTGAGTCCAGAGGCAGAGACATTTTTCTTGAGGCAAGCCCTCTGGGCTATGAGAAACAAATGAAAAGAAGGAGTTTAATTTAGTAGAGAGACTACTGAACTGGGGCTCAGGAGATCTGGATTTTAATACCTATCTTGCCACAAACTTGTTGTATGACCTTGGGCAAATCATTTAACCTCTTTGTGCCTCAATTTCCCATCTGTAAAATGAAGGTATTGGACTAGGTGAGACTATCTGAGCTCCAAGGTTCCTCCCAACTCTATAATTTCACTTTTGTTTTTTGAATAAGCCAAAAAGGAGAAAATAGAATATATTTAGGAGGAGAGAAAGATGCCTATTAAATAGAAGATGCTAGAATATGAGAAAGAAGTAATAAAAGAATTAGGGCAATATTAGAGAAATTGTCCACAGCTTCTGGTTCTCCCGAACAGGATTAGTCACACTGTACTCCAGGTCCGCCATTCCAAGCCAATTCTTCCTTCTCTTAGTCTGCTTCTTGGTTGTGCCTTATTTCTTAATCAGTCCCTGCTAGAGCTCGTCAAGATCTTTCCTTTTTGTAACTCCATTAGATTCACAAATTCAATCACCCACTGCTGCCCCTCAGCAATTTTTTCCCACCAAAGGAGGATATTGTGATTAAAACCATTCATTGTCACTAGACTAGAGTGATGGAGGCATTCCCTCAAGGAGTCAAAATTTAGAGACTGCTGACAGTATTTGAAGTACTTTACTAGTGCAGAAACAACTCTTTTTAATGCCTTTCACTTCCTATTTAAGAAATAAAAATAGAAAACTCCAAGTTACTTCATCCTCGCCTGCCTACCCATCAGCCACACAACAGGTGAGGTCCTGTCTGGTCTGTAGGCCTGTTGCCCAGCATTCCATGGACTCAAAAGTAGTATTTGGGGTTTTATTTCATGCTATTGGCCTCAGGAACATTCTGTGCTACTTGTTCAAATTGCATAAATCGCTAATTACAGTGCTGTTCTCTCCTCCTACATACAAAGGGCAGACTAGCTTTTCTAAACTAGCAACTTCTTGAGGTCTCTTTACTCCACAATTCATCAATTAATTGCTTGTACATAAATAAAGCCATCATGTTTTTATTTATGTTAATACAATGTCCGTTTAGTTGACTTTATATTCTTTTGAAGTCTGTATTAGTGCTGTGCAGCACTGATATAAAATAACAATTTTGGCTCCAAAAACATTGATTAAGTGCCCACTCTTTCAGACTTCTGGCCAAGATTGCTGCCTGAAATGGAGGTAGAGCACCCATCTCCCACATTCATCTTCCAGCAAAACCTTGCCCTTCACACCAAATGGAATAATGATAAAGAAATCCAATAAGAAATTATAGCAGTTAATTTCTTCTACCTTGGAAGGGAGGGAAAAGGAATATATAATTATAGTGTGTCTGAAAAGTACTAAGCATTTTTACAAATATTATCTCTCTTGATTCTCATAACATCCCTGGGATTTATGTGCTATTACTATTCCTATTTTACATGAGAAAACTGAGGCAAACAGAAGTTGAGTTACTCCCACACAGCTAGTAAGCTAGTAAGGCCAGATTTGAACTCAAACATTCTTGACTCCAGGCCCATCGCTTTATATAGGACACCAACTTCCTTTAACTGACAGAATGGAACGAGAGTCATCTAGGAGCTTGAAGGCAATAAGAAAGGAGGCGATAGCAAGTCAGCATAGCGTATCTTCCCACCATGAAGAGACACAGGCTCTGTGTTTCCAGGCAACAAGAGTCTAAGCATCCCTTGAAAAAGCTCAGGGACAACAGAAGGCCCCAGGATGGTCAGAAAATTGGTAGGGGGCAGCTATGAAAGCCCCAGAGAATGGCAATGAGCAATGAGGGGCACTCAGACCTAGATAGTCCAGGCCAGGGAACTCCCTAAAACTCTGTCCTGAGATGCCAGAAAGTCCTCTTTGAATCTCAAAGATTTAGCCAGGTCTCACTGTAGGAGCTTCAATTAACCAAAAGAACGCAGGTAACCCGGATAAAGATGAAACAGGACCAACCCCCATCTATAAATTCTAGCAGTGGGTAGAAAGCTGGTACAAAACCTCAAATCAGGAACCGTAGCTGGAGAAATGAATAAAGCTAAGAAAACCCTGACTACTTTCAAAGATTTTTGTAAATCAAGAAATGCAGACAAAGACTAAAAGGGAAAAAATGGATTTTCTACAAGGACCACCAAGAAGTGAAACTAGGGATAAGAAATGAAATAAAAGCTCTGGAAAAAAGAATCAGAAAGAGAACAAATAGCTTAAGGAAAAAGTAGTAAACCTTAACCAAGTAATAGAATCACAGAAAACTAGAATGGATCAAAAAGAAATCAGTGATTCCAGAAAACAGAAAGAAATATTGGAACAAAATCAGTAAGTTTGAAAAAATAGAAGACATAAAATGTCCAATATTTACCTTGAAAACAACTCAAGATCAGACGATTCAAGAATTACTGGACTCCCTGAAAACCGTGATTAAAGAAAAGAGGTCTGGATACTACATCTCAAGAAATTATAAACAAAAACTGCCGAAATTTATCAGAACTAGAGGACAAAGAAAAGAAAAAGATTCCATAATTCACCTCTTGAAAGGAACTCAGGAAGGAAAAGTCCCAGGAAAAAACAGAGCACTCACATCAAAGAAAAATATATAAGTATCTAGAAAGGAATCATTGCCAAGAAACTACAATAACAATTATATAAGACCTGGTAGCTTCTACTTTAAAAAAAAGAGATCTTGAAATACAATCTTCCAAGAGGGAGGAAAGTATATATGGTCTTACAACCTAGAATAATTTACCCTATAAAACTGATTCTAATCTTACAGAGAGGAGATGGACCTTTAAAGGTACAGAAAACGTTCAAGCATTTCTAATGAACAGACCAGAGATAAGCATGAACTTCAAAATGCAAACACAAGAGTTCAGAGAAATTTTTGTATTAGCCCTTCAAGTGGTATCATGAATTTTACTAACATAATGTAAGACTATTTTTCTACTTCTTATCCCTAAAATAACAAATGACAGAATGATCTATTAATCTTTTATTGTAATGGTGAAAATACAGAAAATCATGAAAGGAACAAAATAATAATAATAATAACAATAACTAAGATTTATATGGCACTTTAACATTTGCAAAGCACTTTACAAATATTATCTCATTTGATCCTCACAACAACCCAAGAAGGTAGATGCTAATATTATGCTCATTTTACAGATGAGGAAACTGAGGTTGGCAGAGGTTAAGTGACTTGCCACGGGCCACATAGCTAGTAAGTGTATGAGGCTTGATTTGAACTCAGATTTTCTTAACTCTGGGTCTAGGGCTCTATTTCACCATACCATATAGCTGCCTTCATTATAGAGCATCAAAAGCTAATAAGATCCAATTTCCTCATCTGTCGAATGAACAACCACCATGTTCATAAAAGGAAGAAATAAACAATCTTGCATTCCAGATTTTTGGAATAAAAAACAAGCATTTATGTTTACAGAACACTACAAATAGAGTGTAATAAAAGAAGGTAAATAAGGCTGTGAGGATTGTTCAGTCATTCAGCTTTTAAGAGTAACAGCACGGGCAGCTAGGTGGCTCAATGAATAGAGCACAGGCCCTGCAGTCAGGAGGACCCGAGTTCAAACGTGGCCTCAAATGCTTGACACTTACTAGCCTTGTGACCCTGGGCAAGTCACTTAACCCCAATGCCTAGCAAAAAAAAAAAAAAAAGAGTAACAGCAGAAAAGCATGTCCATCTGTCCAAGGAATGGACATTTAGTAATCTCAAATGACACTAATAAAACTATGAGTCAAGTTTTTAAAAAACTAGGGAACATGACATTTCTAAAGCCCATATTAAAATTCAAGATTGTTAAAAGAATTGGCTGGCTCAGTTTCCAATTTAGTGCATAAGCTAAATAAGAAAATTATTGATGGTTTTCAATACTATTTCAGGTTTAGCAAAACATAATAGGCCTTTATCTGATATTGAGGGGGCAATAAAATTCCAAGAGAAAAATGGAATACATACAGGCCTTTCCCTTTATTTGTATTTGACAGAGTACAGCAAAGATACCAGGACATATGCATAGAAATATAAATAGATATTTTAAGCATATTAGAGAAGAGAATTCCAAAATTGGCATTGTAATTAAAGAGACATCTACAATTTCAAGTGATTTATTTCTGGTGTGAAGTTCAGTTAGCTCCTAAAGGAATAACATTATTTACTGCTTTAAAAGCAATGTCAATTTTGTCTTTAAAATGTCTTTAAAAGCTGTGTCAATCACAGCAGAGTATATTTTCGATTCATTATTGTCTGCTTGAAATGACTGTGACTTTAATATTGAATATTTAAAAGCAAACAATTGCATTTTGTTCTGATGATGCTAATACAATTTTGAAAAGAAAGTCTGGAGTCACTATGAAATTGTTAGGAAATTTTCCTTAAATCATCATTTGGTACTGTTTATATTATTTATTGCTATTATCACTTGATGGTTCAATATCTGAAATAAAATAAGTTACTTCAAAATATTTCTGAGGAAAGTTTATTGTATTTATTATCAATCTAATAAAAATCAAAATGAGCTAGAAAATGTAGCTAAAAGCTTGAAATTGAGTTTATTCAAATTGAGTACTGGAACCAAGATGGGCATGTGATTTATGAGCTCAACAGTGTACATAACTTGCATTATAAATTTATTTTTCATCCTTTTTATTCTGGATTGGCAAAGAGGTTAGATAAAATTAATTTCTAGCAAGACCTTGCTTCAGCGATTGCCATTTCTGGGGAAGTTTTATCACATCCAACTGAATTACAGTCAAGGTCAAGGAAAATTGATGAAATGCCCTAGAAAACTGGAAATGTGAAGCATGAATCTCAAGTTGAAGATTTGCTTAAGTCAGGTAAGTTTGAAGATATGCCATTTAATAATGGCATGCTGCTAGGTGGCAAAATGGATAGAGCTCTGGGCTAGGAGCTAGGAAGACAGAAGTTTGAATTTAGCCTCAGACACTTGTTAGCTATATGACTCTGAACTAGTCACTTTCCTGGATACCAAAATAGTACCTACCTCCCAGGGTTGTTGTGGGAATCAAATGAAGTAATAGTTATAAAGCACTTAACATAGTGTCTGGCACACAGTATATATACTTAATAAATTCTTGTTTCTTTCCTTACTTAATGTTCTTCCTAGGAATATGTTCTTACATTATAATACAAAAATATAATTCAGCAATGAATTTATGTCATTTATCAGACAAAAAACAATCATGAAAGCATTTTTAATTATTTTGATCTATTTGAAAAACCTACTTAGTCTTACAAAGAACTAACTTCACCATGGATAGCTGGTAAAAAAAAATGTATCATTTAAGTGAAATTTTAACACACGGAATTGATTTTCGGGGTATTTTGTAGATAAAACCACAGAATCAATCAATGACCCTGTAGTCATGCACAAAGTTCAAGGGAGCTCACATAATCACAGGCAGAGGTGCTGAAGCTGAAAGAGGTTTCAATTTAAGAAATATAATTTGCATGAGGGTGAGAAATAGTTTAACAGTACGTCATAAGTCAGATTTAATGACAAACTTACTGAAAAAAGAGTCAGGGAATTGAAACAAAACCTCATTTGTCAAATCGTGGTTAAATATTGGCTGCTGATATGAGTTCGGCAAAAATCAACAAAAGCTTTCTGTGAGAATCAATTAAAATTGTATATTATATTATGATTTGTAGATTTATAGATTGTAGATTTGTACAATCTACAAATGTACTGATATACATCCTTTATATCAGTATAATTTATAATAAACATATAGATCTATGCATATTTTTTTCAGAGCTAGTTGTTAAATATTAGCCAACACACCACTGGCCGAATTGAAACTACTCATTCTAAGACACAGTGAATAATTTACTTAAGGAAGACGTTTTTGAACCAAGAAAGATTGTTGAAAAAAGAGGCAAGACTTCTCCCATCTCTAGAGTGAGGGTGCCAGATAACCTCAAAACTAAGGACCTATGGGAATCAAAACAAAAGAAGGTTCAACCAATCCTCAATTAATTGTTGTTGCCTCACTGAAAGAGTTATGTAATGTCCCAGCAAAAAGGGCACTGGGAACAGATAAAGATGGCTGAAGGTAGAAAAGACTACAACTGTCCATTAGTGAATGAGCCTCAGGAAAGCCAAGAGAGCTATGTCTAGCAAGGAGACCATATCCTACAAAAAGGTTAGCATCCAAGCAAACTTCCCAGCAAAGCATGGCACCAGCTGTCCAGTAGCAAAATAGCCTGCTCAGTCCTATCTGGCAGCCACTGTCTAGCAGCTGCTGAGCCAGGTGAGAAGACAGCAAAATGATGTGTTCAACTCATCAGCAGATTGGCCATTCCAGCTGAGACATTTCACCTTAGGAAGAGAAAGCACAGGTAAGCTGTAGGACCCATTGAGACTTCATGCCCTGCAAAGAGGCAGCTCAGCTGAGAAGCAGAGTGATTTGTCCTTCATTGACATAATGTCCCTCTGAAAGTGTCATGAGAAATCTCTACAGAGAGAAAGGATATTAAGGCTCAGTAATTCAAGGGCTGTGAATTGGCTTGGCCATGTTTATTACCAATACGTGTGCCTCACTCCCAGAGCACTTTAAGTTCATATCTACTTCCCCTTGCTGCAGACTACAGATATTTTTATGGGAGAATATGCGTTGTAACTATTGTACTTATGTTGCTATTTGAGTAAATGCATTTGCTAAAGAACTAAATCTGCTGTCTTACTATTAAGCAGAAACTCACCCAGTGGGGGCTCCTGGGATAATATTGGGAGGATATCTACCCACAGGGTTACTTTTTGAACCCTGAAAGTACTAACAGTCACCCCACTGGGGACAACTCAACCTGTCAGCACTAATTCCAATTGTACAAGTGAATCCCAAGGTGATACTACATGTTTGATCTAGGAGAACTGAAACAGCAAATTCCACTATTAATCCCTCTCTCTCACCCCACATGTCCAATCTTGTTGTTTCTGCTTCTACAGCATCTCTCACATTTATTCCCTGCTCTCTACTGACACAGTCACTAAATGTGTTCAAGCTTTTATCACCTCTCCCCTAGACTATTACAAGAGCCTCTTTATCAATCTCCTCACCTCAGCTCTTTCCCTACTCCAATTAATGCTCCACACAGCGGCCAAAGTAATCTTCCCAAAGCACACATTTGAGCATGACATTCTCCTACTCAATGAACTTCAATGGCTCCCTATCACCTCCAAGATCAAATGTAAAATCCTCAGTTTGACACTGAAAGCCCTTCAAATCTGGTTTGAGCCTACCTTTCCATCCCTAGTATATATTACTTTCCTGCATGAACCAGCCCAGGCAAATTGTCATTATTGCTCCCTCTATCCCCTATTTCCCTTTGCCCTGCTTGTCTGGGCCCACCTCTATCACTTAAAATTCCTACCTTCCTTTAAGGATCTATTCAACCTTAACTCTTCCTGGAACTTTTCTTGTTCCCCCCACTACTGGTGCCTTTCACTCAAAATTATCTATTTTATGTCTGTTTTAGATATGCCTATATCTGTAGATGGTGTCTCCTCTGCCCAGATTATAAACACCTTGAAAGCAGGGCCTGTTCTGTTTTCATCTTTCTTATCTCCAGCACCTAGGACATAACCAAGTACTTAAGAAATGATTGATTGAATAAAAACATTATTTCATAAGATGACTATTACAGGGTCCAAATCACATTTGGTCTTACAATTTCTCAGAATCCGTATCGTTGCCCATAAGTACAAATAGAAAATGGCCCAGGGGGGCAGCTGGGTGGTGGAGTGGATAGAGCACTGGCCCTGAATTCAGGAGGACTTGAATTCAAATCCAGCCTCAGACACATAACACTGACTAGCTGTGTGACCTTGGGCAAGTCACTTAACCCCATTGCCTAGCCCGCCTCCCGCCAAAAAAAAAAAAGCACTAAGAAAATGGACCAGGTCTGACTTCTGGGTTATGTGAATAACAAGATAGAAGAATAGAGACGTCTTCTGATCCTTATGATTTCTCTCACCTCTCCAAAATAAAAGTTATGTATAAAGATAAAGCAACATCAGGTATCTCTATGGACACCAGTAACCCAAAAGAAGGTAAAAAAACTCCACAAACTAATACCTAACTCAAGCTCGCTCAGTACCCCATCTCCGAGAACTTCAGAAATCAAAACTCCAAATTACAGAAATCATCTCAGGCTACAATAGCACCAGTGTGGCAATGCTACCTACTGCTGAGGAACGGAGGGAACAGGATAGGCCACCGAGCAGGAGGTGGGAGGGTGCCATGTGACAACCCACTAATTCTGATGGGAGGAACCCAGCATCCACCTGGGGCCAATTCTGTCTTCCCCAAAGTCACTTGAGGTAGGGACGTAGGCTGGTGAACTGTGAATTTGTCCAGCATGGGAAGAGGTTGAGACACTGAGAGCCATCCCCTAGGGAAACTACCATCAGAAAATGTGAAATAGGGAAAAATATAGAAGAAAAAAAGACTGAAATTATCAAAGACCTCAGGTAGAAGAAAACTCAAAGATTTTAAGTATAAGCAGATAAATCAACAGGGAAAACACTACTAGCAGGAGGAAAGGTGGTGTCCACATCTAGTAAATAAGTGCAGGCATCTATGAATAAATATAGAGGACCCTGTGGAATTTGAACCCACACCACACTATTCCTAAGTAGTCTGAAAGAGAAACGAGAATTTTGAGAGCAGAATCTCCTGCCTGCACAGCAGAAATAATTAGAAGAATAGAAAAATTTGAATCTGTAGTGGCAAGTTTCACCAAAGAAACAAAGAGAGGACAGCCGATTGGCAATGCAAATACACAGAGGCCAAAGACAATCTAGAAGAAGAGAAGTAAAAAGTTATAACATTCATGAAAACATGCTCTCTATTCAAGCAAAATATTTTGATCTCAAAGACAGGATGTGTAGAGATAACTTAAGGATTATAGGTCTCTCAGAAAAACATGACAAGTCAAAAAACCTGAACACCCTAATGCAAACAAATCATACAAGAAAATTAAGTCAGTCAATAAATATTTACTAGGCACCTACTATGTGCTTAACACTCTGCTAAGCTCTAGGGATACAAAAATCGCCCAGAAGTTCCAAACACAGAAAGTGAAATTCCGATGGAAAGAATGCATTCCAACTGAAAAAAAAAAAGTCCCAAGACTGCAAACTCCAAGACATATAGTGGTTAAGTTTACCAGTTCAACTCAGAAATAACAAATTGTGGTAGTGACCAGGAAAAAGATGCTCCAATGCAAGGGAAAAGAAATTCAAATAAGACAAAACTATTCTGAACTCACCAGAAAATGCAGGAGGGAATAGAAAAATGTGTTCTGAAGAGCAATGGAGCTCAGGTTGCAACTGAGGGTGACTAACTCTACAAATCTGAGCTTAATAAATGAAAAAAAAGACAATAAGTAGGCATTTGAAACATTTTTTGAAAGAAAGTCAGACCTGAAAAGATGATTTAGAGATTACTTACTAAATATACACAAAGAGGCAGGGGTGAAGACAGAAATAAGGTAAAGAAAATGGTGGAGAGGCAGGCCTGGAGTGTTATGGAGAGAACCTCGTAGCACCCCACGTGCAAGTGAAGTTTTGTTTTGCAGACCTAACCGGAGGAGCTTCTGGGGCCCACCGACATCTGAAGGAGTGGGAGGATCTGAACCTAGGCAGGACATTATGAGGCAAATAAAGAAGTGAGATGACCAGAGGGGTGATGTCATTCAGTAGTGGGCTGCATAATTGGTAGTAGGGAGCCCTGTTATGGGTCAACATCCTCTCTATCACCTGCAGGAATTGACATTTTTCTGGGAGTGAGGCACATTAGAAAAGGGGAATCTTTAGCAATGGCAAAAAAAAATAAAAACATAAAAAAGCCACAGATAAAGGGGAAAGCCCAGAATGCATTTTGACTCTGTGAGAAATGGATTGGTTGTTTGTTATCCTTCGTGCTTGCAGAGTGCCAGAATGACATTACTATGTTGGGGTCAAGAGTCCAACTGTGGCTAAGCAGACCAATATGAGCTCGGAAGTCTCTACCATAGGTCAGGCACAAATAGTCCATATGAACATTTGGAGTGGAGATGGCTCTAAATTTGTGCTTCATGCTACTTTTGAGCTATTGCAATTCTGCTTCACTCATAGAGCATGGCAGCTTCTTGGAAATGGGCATGCCAGGCTGGGCAGTCTTGTGCCAGTGTCTCCCCATGTCTCATGATCAACTCCAGATGTCTTCAGAGGGACCTTGAAAGTGTCTTTGTATCACTTCTTCTGGTCTCTGTGTGAGTGCTTGCCTTGTGTGAGTTCTCCCTATAATGGTTTTTTAGATAATTTATGTTTGGCATTTGAACAAAGTGGCCAGCCCATCAGAGATGCATTCTGTGCAAGAGTTTGAATGCTTAGCGGTTCAGCTCGAGAAAGAACCTCAGTGTCAGGTACCTTATCTTGCCAAGTGATTTTCAGAACCTTCCTAAGAGTAATTTGAAGTAACTGAATTTGAAGTAATTTGAATTACTTCAAATGGAAGTAATTTAGTTTCCTAGCATGGCACTGGTGTACTGTTCAGTTTTCGCAAGCATACAAAAATGAGGTCTGCACACCAGCTCTGTAGACCTTCAGTTTGGTAGGCAGACTAATCCTTCTTCTCTTCCACAGTTTCCTTTGGAGCCTCCCAAACACTGGGCTAGCTCTGGCAATGCACATGTCAACCACATCATCTACATATACATCCCTGGAAAGTACACTGCCAAGGTTAAGTGAACTTATCTACAGCATTCAAAATCTATCTGCTGTAACTGATAGGTCAATGTATAGATGGTGTGGTGCTGGCTGGTGGAGAACTGTTTTCTTGGTGTTAACTGTCAGGCCAAAATTAGCATAAAGCAGAGAATCAATCCATACTCTGTTGTATCTCAACCTCAGAGGCTGCAATGAATGTACAATCATTGCGAACAAAAAGTCACACTCCAACTCTCCCTCCACTTTAGTCTTGGCTTGTAGACTTTTCAAGTTAAATAATTTACTATCACTATGGCACTTGACCTTGATGCTATGTTTGTCCTCACTGGAAGTGTCTGATGACATTGCTGGAAACATCATACTGAAAAGCGTGGGAGCAAGCACATAGCCCTGCTTCACTCCTGTGGTGACCGGGAAAGCAAGAGAGTATCATTCATTATCTAGAACCCAGGCAAGGATGCCATTGTGGAACTGGAATACAATACTGATGAACATCTCCAGGCAACCGAATTTTATCATGATCTTTCACAAGCCCTCACGACTGACAGTATCAAAGGCCTTGGTCAAGTTGACAAACATTGTGTATAGACTTCAGCTCTATTTCTGGTATTTCTTCTAGAGTTGCATGGCAGCAAATACCATATTGTCCATTCCTTGGCCCTTTCTGAAACCACACTGCCTCTCAGGTAGATGACCATTTTCCAGGTGAAGGATCAGCCTATTAAGGAGGACTTTGGCAAGAATCTTGATGGCAATGACTAACTCCTTTGTGATTGTCACAAGACAACTTATTTCCCTTATAGAGATGGACAATGGAAGCATCCTTGAATTCCTGGGGGGATAGCCTGCTCTTGTCATATAACCCTGAAGATTTCAGCCAGCTTTTATATGAGCAATGGATATCCTGCCTTGCTGGAATAGAATCAGCACCAGGTACTTTGCCACATGAGAGGAGCCTAATGACATTCAAAACTTCTTCTTCAAGTAGAAGTTCAGCTAGAGAGGCATTGAGTTCAACCTGAGGTATATGGCCAATGGCTTCAGCATTGAAAGATGACAGTCTACTGAGAACACTATGGTAGTGTTCAGCCCATCTCTCCAGGATCATGTCCTTATCACTAATCAATGTGGCTCGTAAGTAGTGGAGATGTACTATATGTCTTTGGACCATAAATAGCCTTCAGGGCATCATAAAAGCACTTTGGATTGTTACTATTAGTGTGAAACTGAATTTCTTCTGCCAAGAATCCTGCATCTGTCTAAGCTTTATTTGCACCTTACTTTTGGTGGAATTAAATGCTGTCTTCTTAGAGACAGATGAGCTATCCTGCTGGTAAGTTTTTGGTTTTGGTGGAGGTTCGGGTTTTTGTTTAGTAGCTTCTGAATTTCCCCATCATTTTCATGATGTTTGCGAGTGTTCTGACCCAGATGAGTACGTGTAGTGCTGTACACCCTGATCTCTGAAAGCTACCCATTCCTTTCTGCTCCATTGTTGCCAGCTGTGTGTTGGCTCAGCTTTCCCTCCTAGCAATGAACTGTTTCCAAAGAAACACTCTAATCTGTTGACATTAAGTCTTCTGGTAGTCAGTCATCTTCCCTTGGGGCCACTGCTTTTGTTGAATTTGAATATTTACCTTGGAGAGGATAAGTCTATGATCAGTCCCGTACTCTGCACCACACATTGCCTTCATCACTCTAACATCCTGTCTGTCTCTTCTCCTTATAAGGGCATAGTCTATTAAATGTCAATGCTTACTGCGAGACCATCTCCATGAAGTTTTATTGTGTTTAGGTAAATGGAAGTGCTGGTGATGAGGAGGTCATGAGATGTACAAATCTTCAGTAGTAAACAACTGTTGCTATTGCCTGTTTGTGACTCCACTCTTCCAAGGACTCCCTACCACGTCTGGTAGTCTATGCCTACTCTTGCATTAAGTCACCCAGAATTATTAGCTTGTCCTTTTTCAGCACATTGGTGATGAGGGTCTCTTGGTCTTCATCAAATTTTTCTTTGACCTCATCAGAGTTCATCATGATGGGAACACAAGCTCTGATGATGGAGGCATGGAGCTTCCTGCAAGCGGCAATCACATTCTCATGAGTCTACTGTTCACTCCTTTTGGGAGGCATACAAGCTTGTTGATTATGTGAAACCTATGCCAGCTTCATGGCACTCCCGCTACCGCTGCTCCAGAAAAAAGATTTATTCAGCTCCACCTTTGGTAAGTTGGCCTTCATTTGCCAGCCTTGTTTTACACAGGCCTGCTATGTGGATGTGACAATTGCTGAGTTCTCTTGCAACAAGAGCTGTTCACCTTTCAGGTCTACTGGATTTTGTGTTGTCCATAAGCGTGCACAGAGTCCCTGTATGGATGGTGAGTGCAATCATTTTGCAGAAGTTTTGGTACATATTTTTGTGTTTTGGCCACAGGGTGGGATCCCTGCCTGCTGCAGTAAACAGACCAGGCTTGGGTAAAGCAGACAATTTTTAGGGCACCTTTCTAGCCCCTTCCTCACACCAGGAGATGAGCAATGCAGTCCTTAAAAGGCTGCACAGACATCCAGGGGGCTGCCAAATCCCGCTGCTGCTTCCAGTAAGAAGACAACCCTATAGCTTGGACCACCTATGTGCAGGCAGGCTCATGACTACAGCTCCCACGGTACCTACATCTGCTGCTTCTCCACTTGCTTGTTTCCACAGGACTTTGAGATAGGTAAAAATGGTAAAAAATGGTGTGGGTGATATCTTTTGATTCGTGCGTAAATTGGATTTAAGTGAGGCAGAGCTGCACGGAGCTGTTGGCTTCACTCTCTCTTCTAGAATCATCATAGTCCAGCGTCAGGGCAGAGTCAGGATCACTAGCGATGGCCTGGGATGTAGTGGATGACTCTTCGATGTCTAACCAAGCTCCAAGTGCTCCACAGTACCTGTGTCAACAGCCTTCATGGCCATTGGAACAACTTGTTCTCATGTTTCCATTTCACCAGAGTAAGTCTTCACGTGCCTCCCTAACTCACCAAAGTGTTTTGAGACCTCCTTAGTTACCCTTAACCTGGTTTAGCCAATCTGCTGTGATGCTTTACTGGGGTGTGGCTGCTGTGCATGCTACAGCTTACTGGAGCCACAGGTGGGTCAGGTAGACCCCAGAGGTGGAAAGCAGCCCTAAAAAGGGCTTGGCAAGCCCTCATAACAGAGGTACCAGCCTTCCCTGAACATACCCTACACCCCATCAATATTAACTGATAACATTGATAATAGATTTTGATGACAGGGAATACTACCTTTCAACTCCAATTAAGTGAAATGTTATCCCCCCAATTCCATTCTTATTAGTAGACCTGTGTTATAATACATTGGATTCTATTATTATTATCATTACTATTATTGTATTTTGAATTTTGTCACTAAAATTTGTTTTATCTCTTATCAAATAAATACCTATGCAGTATCCTCTATTTTCCCTTGGCCCACAAAACCTAAAATATTTACTATTTGGCCCTTTATAGAAGATTTTACCCTTCTCAGAATTTTTTCCCCTTGGGTGAGATCTGGGTTCCTCCATTTAGGCTGAGCTGAGATACCTCACTCCCAATGGGAGAGCTCATTTATTCTGTGTATTATCTGGTATATATTCTCATGTACATACTTTCTCAGATTCCTGTTTGCTATCAGTTTGGATAATTGGATTTTACTTTCTATTTGCTACAGATGACCATTGTGGAAGTGGTATTTGATGGGAAGGGAGTTAAGCCTTAGATATATAGCTTGGGATACGCCATGATTAAGACATACTTGTCAGGATTTCAATCTGAGCATAAAAATTATTCCCCCTAAACTAATAATATTAAAGGGGGCAGATACATATAATTCTGCTGCATCCCTTACATGTACACTAAAGAGTACCTTGGCCTTGTCAGGGAGAGACCTTGTCAGGTGTCTAGACACCTTAATAGATGGGAGCAAATAGTTGAAGGCTTAGTACAGAACAGCTCAACAACCATGAGAACAACAGAGACAATGCAGGAGAGAAGGGAGATGTGATGTTCAGCAGAGACAGGGAGACATGCCACCCTGCAGAGACAGCAGAGACCAGAGATAGGACACCCTACAAAGATTTATTCCAGAAAACATAGGCAGCTCTGCAGTGTCAGGGATATAGAGTCACTTGGGCAACACGTGTACTCCAGCCACATACGGCACCACAGGACTGCTTGACATTTGTGGATTTGGGGTATGTGGGTTCCTGAGACGTGCCCCCTATGAATGTTGTGCCCAAGGATGAGTGCCTAGTGTATGTCCCTTAGCCACATGTGTTTCCTACATGTATGTTCTCTAGCCATGAACATTGTCATGCTTTCCCCCACATGTGGTAATCCATCTGTACATGGTCCTACATACATTCTCTTGTCACTTTGTGGTGATATTTGATTAAATGTCTTTTATTTTTAACTATTTTGTCCATGGGCTGATCAACAAATGAAAATGTATCAGTGGAAACTTGTGAGTGGCTAATCAAACAAATATTTATTAAGTACCCACTGTGTGTCAGGCACTGTGCTAAGCATCGGGGATACAAAAAGAGGCAAAAGATAGTTTCTGCCTTCAAGGAGCTCACAATCTAATGGGAGAGATTACATGCAAACAAATATATATAAAGCAACCTATATAGAAGATAAAGCAAAAATAATTAATGGAAGGAGTACCTGGAATTAAAAGGGGTTGGGGAAAACTTCCTGTAGAAGATGGGATTTTAGTTGGAATTTAAAAGAGGCCAGGGAGGTCAATGGTCATGTGAAGTCTTTCCTCCATATCACAGATGTCCCATAAGATGCTCTTAGCAGAAAGTATCATGCATAAGGTTTGTAAGATCAGTCAAAGAATGCAAGGGAACAACCCTATCCATGGAAAACAGCTTAACAATTGACTAGAAAATTCTTTTAAGAACATTCAATGATGGAACATGTCGCAATCCTTATTTAGATATCATAAAGGGATGTATTTAGGGAAGTCTTACATGCAAATATAACAACATTGAAATGATATATAAAAAGCACAAAATATTGGGAAATGTGATGACCACTAACCTACAAGAAATGTTAGCTATCACTTTATGGAAATGTTTTTCACTTGAACCCAGCATGTAATGTATGGGAAGTGGGTAACGTGGGCCGAGACTATGGGAACAAAGCCAAGGAATTGGCTCTGGGAGAGGGCATGTGGGAAAAGGACAGGACTGGATGCTGGTAAACACCTCCTTGTTGGAACCACAACCCACCCTTTAAACTTTACATTCATTTAGAAAAGTGGAGAAATCTGTTAGTATAACACTTGTCGTGTCATACCTAAACAAACAAAAGGATTTTTTTTTTGCTGCCCAAACAAAACACTGATATGATGTGTTGTGTTGCATGTAGCAAAAATTTTTTCCTCTTCTGCACGCTTACAAATAAATGTTCCATTTTATTGCTGGGCATTATATAGATCAACACAGAACATATAAAACCTTAGGAAAACATTATTCTTTCCGGAAACACTCTGCTCAAACGAAAACACACTCCCACTACTTATGGCTGATTGCTTCGCCAGTTGCATTTCCTGCTGGTTGCTTGACCCCAAGGGTATTGTCAGTTTCCCAAGCAAAGCAGTTTGAAAATAGACTTGGGTCAGTATTGGGAGAGTTAACATTTGATTTCCTCTTAAGTTCTGATAAAAAATCGCTGAACCTGGGAATTTCTATCATAATTGCAACTGTTGCCACACCAGACATACCAGTCATTTTGATGACTCTCCTTAGCCACCCACCCTCTGGCTATGTTTACCTTTATGAAAATGTCCTTGTGAAAAATGCCCTTACAAATTAGTCAGAGTTAATAGGAAAGCTACTTGGGTAGACATTAAAAAGCAAAATCAGACGAAGACATTATTTAAACGGGCCCATTCATTCTGAAGTTTCAGTAGAGAGAAAAACACCTTTATAAGTTACATATTTTATGAAGACACAACCATGAAGCAAAACATAATTGTAGTGCTTGAGAATATGACCAGGGACATAAGGGAAAGGCATACAAATTAAATCTTTGGTCATTTATAGCTACAATAAATGGGGAATGCAAAAGAGCCAAACATACTTTAGGTTGATATGTGAGAAGTTGGATAAGGTGAGAATTCTCTGGACAAGATGTGGATTTTCTAGGTAACATGTGAATTCTTATCCTAGGTCAGGTTAGGATGAACTTGAGGACCTAGGGGGCCACATGTGGCCTTGGGGCCCGCAGGTTCCCCACCCCTGTCCTCATTGCCCTGCTGAAGAGATAATTTTTTTCCGGCATTAATATAAGTTTATGGCTTCTTTTTTATGGTAGCAATGAGAATTATTGAGGGCATATGATAAAACTATAGAGTTCACATACCTATGACCTCTGGGCTTGACTTTTAAAAGGACAGAGACATAGAGGCACAAAGAGAGAAGTCATAAGTGGGGTTAGTCCCAGATGGATAGCCATAAAGACTCATTTCCAAGGGAGGGAGGGAAGTATTCAGAGCCTGGAGAGAAGAGACAAGTAAATTCAGATTCAAAGGGGCCTAGAAAGAAGGGCTTAGGCCAGACTATAAGCAGATCCCCAAAGGAGAAGCATAATCAATCAATCAACAGAGCAATTAAGCACCTACTATGCGCCATGCGCAAATACGATGAACGAAAAAATTGTTACTTTCAAGGAGTTTGCATTCTAAGAATAAGTAAGGCAAAGAGCCGCGTATATTCAGATTCAATCCAGATTTATTCCTTCACTGGTATTCTGATTCAAGTGAACTACAGAGGTCCCATGAGGAGGTGGGTTCCAACTGAGGGTAGCTTGTGTGATATCCAGAAAGAGGAAGATAATTTTCCTGACCGTTTAGGGGCTCAAATATGAGCTCCTTCTGTACTTTATGTCAGGCTTTTAAAATCCTGTCCTTTATTAAATAATTAACGTTATTATGATACTAATCATATAGTATTCATAAGACTACTATTATTATTATTATGAGCAATAATCAAGCCTTTGTGCTTGCATAAAAATTGAGTGCTCTTTTTAGGAGAGATGTGAACCAGAGTCTGATGCATCCAGAGGAACGTCTGAATAGTTGACTGACCCAAAGAGTAGTCATTAATGGTTCAATGCCAATGTGAAAAGAGGCTTCTGGTGGAGTTCTCCAGGAATCCATGCTCGTATAATTTTATTTTCACTGACTTGGTTAAAAGTATAGATGGCATCATTTTCAAATTTGCAAAGGGCAGTTAGCCTATTAAATGACAGATCCAGGATTCAAACATATAGGCACAAATAAAACACGGTGCAGATATTTAGCATGCTTGGCCCATACTCTTCACACTTTGCTAATTGTAATCTTAATGATCAATCTCTACTCCCCAGAAATCTCCTCCACAGCACTGTCAGCAGCCTTATACAGGACCAGAAACTAAGCCTTGGCAGTTTTCACCTTTTCCTTTCTGTAACTTCTGGAGTACCATTGTCCTATATGGTGACTACTATTTCAGGTCAGTCCACTGGTGCTTCATTTCACTTCCTGGGTATCTTGGCAGCTTTACCACGAGCTTTGGTACTGATTGATCAGCCCTCCTCCCCCTGACCTTCTCCACCTCCAGTTTTCTTACTCTTTAGTTCTGCAGTCGTGATTAAAGAAACTCTGCCACTATTCCTGAAAAGTCATTCCTCAATATGGCCCCCGTTCATCATGAAAGTAGACAGTTCTGCCCTCAAGGAGCTTACCATCTAATGGGAGAAGACAATACACAAAAGGGAGCTGAAAGGGGTGGGAGGTATCCAGCACAGATGTTCTGTAGAGTGGAAAAGAAGCACAGCTGCTGATGGAAAATGGAGAGTTGCCTAGAAAGTTCTGAGCCCTCTATAAAGGGAGGCTTTGTTGTTACTACTATTCAGTCATGGCTGACTCTTCGTGACCCGACAGACCACGCTGTCCATGGAGTTTTCTTTTCAAAGATAATGGAGTGGTGCCATTTTCTTCTCCAATGGATTAAGGCAAACAGGTGAAGTGACTTGCCCAAGGTCACAGAGAAGATAATATTTAAACTCAGGTCTCCATGAGCCATCTAACTACCCAAAAGGAAGGCTTTAGGAAGAATTTATTACTCTAATCTCCAGCCCTCCAATCAGAAAGAAGAGGCAGCCAAGGGAGTCAAACACTGATGGGGCATCTAGGTGGTGCAGTGGATGGAGTTTTGAGCCTGGAGTCAGGAAGACTCATCTCCCTGAGTTCAAATCCAGCCTCAGACACTTACTAGTTGTGTGAAGCTGGGCAAGTCACTTAACCCTGTTTGACTCAATTACTTCATCTGTAAAATGAGCTAGAGAAGGAAATAACAAACCACTCCAGTATCTTTGCCAGGATAACCCCAAATGAGATCGTGAAGAGTCAGACACAAGTGAATCAACTGAATAACAAATCAAAAAGTGAGTCAATCTGCATGGTAATTAGATTTCAGGTGGTCAGTTTACCCTGATGGTCCCTGGACATCAAAACCAAATAGAGCAGCTGATAGAAAAGTATTTCCTGCCAAAACAAGGAATTATGATAAGACTAACCATAGAGAAATACATTTCTCAAAGGAACGAAGCTGGCCTTTAGCAATCCCTGTGACCTCAAAGCTATCACACTTCCCTCCATTTCTACTCTGCCACAGAAAGCTGCCGATTGGCGATATACTCTAAATTAGCCTAAACACTACAAAAGTCCAATCTGTACCTTATAAAGCTGAAGCTGTTCTTAATCAACGTGGTCTTCCTTAGTGCTCTAATAAATTTATTTTCCTTCCAGTCTGACTACTCACCTCTTGGCCCCCAGTCTTACAGACCTCTTGGTGGGTGAGATTTTCTCTCTCTCATAAAACCCAGGCTGGTAAACTTCACTAAAGCAGGATCAAGGGAAGGCTTTTTCAGATGTGACACCCCTGTCCTAGGTGGACAGATCTTTAATGTTACATATAGCTTACATAAAAAGGAAAGACTTAGGAGAAATAGCAGAGAAGAGTTTGTGATTAAGAGGGCAAGAGAGGAAAAGCAGAAACTTTTTGGAATGGTTAAAGGAGTGACAATCATGGAGGCAAAGTCACCCCCTCTCATCCCCTAATGGGCCCCTTGATTCCAGCACTTGTAACCCCATTCTGCTAAGAACGGACTTCTCCAATGAGATAGTGGAGTTAAGTGGAAATTTTATCTCACTCTACCCTAAACCTTTTCCAATTCCTGTTTTACAGCACAGTGTCTGTCACAGAGCAAACACAATGAAAAGACTTGTTGGCTGACTGACTGTTTGGATAAAAGGTTTTGCTCACTACCCATGATGGGCTCTTGTGTAGAAAGAATTTTGAGGACAGATAAGAGATAGTCTGAAATGAACATGATAGATTCATTCAGTGCTCAGATCAAGGGACTGTTCCTGGGGCACGGACTGACAATTAGTTGTGACTCAGTAGCAACTGCAAACATTGACATGCATGCATGTGCACATACACACATACATACATATACATACACAGTCTTAAGCCAGCCACAGAAATAAACAAGAGAGCTAAATAAAGGCCAGAGTATTAAATCTAAGCCCCCACATGCACATGAGTACAACCTTATCAGCTCAGTAATGAGAAGGAAAGAAACAAAGCTTGCAGAGGGATTGCCCTGGGTCCCTCTACCCTGGCACTCAGCTTCTATCTTCTAGAATGGAGGCAGTTAAACTGTTAGTCCCATGGGATGTGCCACCCTCCATTACATAGGTTTGGGATGCCAGGGGAGAAGATTTAGACAGATTTTTAAGTAATAGGGAATCCAGTGGATGCGAAAGATTAGAAATTAAGGAGAGAGAATTTCTGCTTAAAATGGAAACATGAAAGATCATAAGGGAACCCAGCTTCCTGGCATACACTAGAGCAAATATATCATTAAAAAAGACACCAGAAGAAGCTATGAGCGGATGCGCCAAAGAGAAACTTCTGGAAGTTCCTCCATTTGGTCCAGTACCTTATAAGAAGACAGTCAGACGCTGGGTTCTCAAGGAAGGGTCACAACAGAGGGGAAGCTAGGTTGAGTTAACTGGTAAATAGACTGAAACCTGCTGATGCTCTGAGTGCTGACAGCCCGGGAGACCTGACATCAGCCGAAGCACTCAGAGATGCAGAAGGAGACAGATGAAGCTGGATGACTAGGATGATATGCCAGGTTTCATTGAAGGAGGCTGGAAACCAATTCTATGTCAGCTTCCAAAAGGAGACTGCATTTAATAACACAAGTATAGGCACATAGAAGGTGGATGGCGGATCCAATCATAGCTCTGATATTGTCTGACTGTGATGGCTTCTGTTAATGTCCTCAGGCTACTTTTGCTGGGGTAGTACGATGACTTTTGCATGATTACTCCTGGATAGTACTATGTTGATATTGTGGCCTCCAAGTTTCACTGTGCTACTACATTCCAGGTTTCATCTCTTGTTGGCCACCTCAGCTCCTCTGCTGCAGGTCAGTGGCTAGGAAGCCTTTCTTTGATAAGGGTAGAGTGATTGCTCCAAGTCATGGCTGAGGCTGTGAGCCACCACACCAACCACAGGAGCAAAAGTCAGGTCGAAACCAGTCTAAGCTAAAGTCTGGTTTTGGATCGTATTTCTGGAGCTGAAACTTGGTCCTTCAACTTAAACAACTATGTGACTTGGAAGTATAAATTCCCAAGATTCTGTGTTATCCTATGCAAATGAAAAGGAAGGAGGAAAGCAGGAACAATGCCTTAGGTGGAGCTTCATGGAGGGATCATCCTCTTCTTTAATACTTTGCTACAAATTCCTATCTCTATTATATAAATGTGGCAAGCACCAAATCCCGCAGGCTTTGGGGCAATCGAAAATATTTTGATAAATCTCTGATGCCATTAACTCCTTCTAGCAATTCAGATATCAACCCAACCATGTCTGCCATTCCTGTGCAAGTCTTGTCCATATCATCTGGTCAATCTACCACAAGAGGTCTACCCAACACTTTGGGAAGGCTTCTTCTACTTCTTTTGACACTATGTGGATGCCAATAGAGCGTTCGCACTATCCCCTAGTAAACATTCTCACCAGCTCATCTTTTTGTTCCTATCATGCATATTAAAATGCTTCTTTGGGCGATGAATCATGTTTTAATGTAGAGTATCTTGCTTATGCTCGGGATGTATCCCCCCCTTCCTGTTGCCCATTGGGTAAAGCTTATTTTCAGTTCTTTAGAGAGCTTTATTTTTTAGTAGAAGTCCACATAGCATCGCTCAAAGAAAATTGGCCTTTGTTTTAGGAAAAAGCTTGAAGTCATTGAAATAAAAGTATGAGTTCCAAAAAGGCAATCCAACCTACTCCATTCTAGTGGATTCCACTTTGTTCATATGACTCACAGTACCGGCTAAGGGATAGGTCAGAACTGCTCTTCAGTACAGGTGGTTCCCACTCAGTATGGACGCTAGTCTATCAATTATTTCCCATAATAAAATGTGGGGCATCCAAGAGAGGAAAACAATATACACAATGACTACAACAATGCAAATGGAAAGGATATAACAAGAAAATTGAACACTGTTGATCAAGCTTGGCCCTGAAGAAAAAAGAGAAAATGTATCTTCCTTTCTTCGTTGCAGAGGTGAAGGGACAATGGGTGTGAAGCATTGCATATACTATTGACATACTATTGACTCAGTTTTGCTGATGTAAGGATGGACTGAATAAACCAATCAAGTCACTCCATCTCATTTTACATAATAAGATGCTCAGTCTAAACTATAGCTTTTAGACTAAGTGTGAAAAGCCTTTGAAAACCATTGGATGAACTGAAATGAGACCAGATAAGAAGTTTGATTAACTCAGGGATTTATCCTTTCTTCTAGATTCCATAAAAAAGCACTGAGTTCCAGGGTGGCAAGCCAGGAAATAAAAAGTTTTCCAGTAAATCCCAGAGGAATCACCTGAAGAAGAAGAAGAAGAAGAAACCTCAGCTTTGGTCTTGACCTAGCTTTCCTTCCCCTTTGGCTGGAGCAGGATGCTGCAATCTTTGAAGGGATTTGATGTTATGGCAAGATATAGAAGATATTGGTTTTCTCAACCTCCTATCAGAGTCCTAACAGCATCTCCTTAGCAGTGAATGGCAATGTCCCCATTGGGAGTTCAGGAAATAAAAGATGTATGAATCCATAAGTACCCCAGCATAGAAACTACAACATGCTTAAGAGAAACTTCTTAAACACTCACAAATGAAAGAAAAGGACTTCTAGCAACCAGGAACTATGAGTTACCTTTTTACCATATGTGCTAAGCTTGAGTTCAGTTTCCCCTGGACAGTATAGAATTGTGGAAGATCATATCAGAGACTTTTGGGAGGATGTTTTGTACCAATTATACCATCTTAGCAATCACAGCTTTTAAAAAAATCTACTTAAGGCTGCCTGACTAAAATGATTCTCAACTGATAATGTTTAGGGGGAAACACACTAGTGGGGGCTTGTCCAACGGCATTAGAAAATCACCCCAAACTCCTGGGAAGTACTGCCTGAGGAAGAAGTATAGCCTTGCTCTAGCACCTGAGACTTATCTATGAGAGTGGGACTTGAGATAAGGATCCTTAAGAACTGTACTAAATCGGGTTTTTCCCTTCCCCTCTCTTTTTCAACCTTTGTTACAAGGCATGGCTCTCTAGTGAGGGGGATAAGAAAGATGTTTTTGGAAATAAAGATGATATTAAAACAAAATACATAAATAAAGAGTTTTTAAAAAGAAAAGTTGTGCTGCTTTAATGTCCTATTAAATTGAATAGATTTAATATCAGGGCAGCAAAATACTCTAGATTAGAGCTGTCCTTTTAAGATTGTCATATCCTGGAACATGTATTCAGCAAAAGATTTTTTCTTTGTTTTGTTTTGTTTTTAGTGCCTACTGTGCTAAACATTGAAGAAGATATTAAAACGTTTAAGATGTGATCCTTACTTACAAAGAGCCTACTAGAGTTTCCTCTCCGCTAACTCCTTCCCTACCCCTAAGATTTTCATACAAGTGAAATCAGTTTAAAGAACCTTAAGCCTGTCTTTGAAGGGCAAAAAAGAACAACATGCAGACTGAAGAGCATGACAGAGGAGAATTCCCACTCCTGCCTTTGTCTTAGTATTAGTAGTGAACAGCAGATTATATTAGCAGTATAGACCTTGGCAAGTTTTCACTTCCCAAGAGCAGAGCTGCTCTGCTTCCCACACTCTGGACTGAGCTCCTGATTCCCTGCCCAGGAAAGCTGATGTCCAGAGCTGGACAGAGCTTGCTGAAGTCCAAGGCAAGCACATTATGGCAACTCTGCTCAGAGTCAAAGTAACAAAACCTCTAATCCATGTACTCATTTATAAAATGAGCACATTGGCTCAGATAGTCTGTAATTGACCCTTTAGTTCTCTCTGGTTAACCTCTAAGAAAGTCCATGAGCATTTATTAATTTATTTTCCTCCTTAACTAGACAAAATATGCAATTACATGACAAGCATGCCACAAGCTACATAGTATCTCACCTTGGTGATATCGTAAAAAATACAAAAATGCAAAGGATGCAATTCACACACATCTAGTGTTTTGAGCTCTGTGAACACACACAAATACATACATACAAACTTGCGTGTGTATACATATATATGTATATTATATATACATATATATGTCCAAAATTCATTAAAATTATGGAAAAGTATCAGAAATAACTGAAGTTAAGGAAAATATGATTGCTGATCATTTGAAGTTTTATTCCGAAAATAAATTTTTTATCATGTGCAAATGAGGGCTTTGATTTCTTGTTTCTTTCCATCACACTATTTTTTAATATAATACTCCAATTTCAAAGTTGTAGTATATAACCTTGTCACCCAAATGAAATGGGAGATGGACTCACGTCAACAGTACATACTTAGAGCTAAAGATTTGATACTTTAATACTGTTTATGACAATGATGCTCTTGAAGGATCCATCACTTTATCAATATGGATATTCCTTGCACAGATGCAAATCACAGTCCCTCCAGATGATCTTCACTAATTGCTTTAGCTGAAAGTTTACATTCAAAATCTTCCAGCTTGTAAGACCTGCTGAAAGTTAGAGACCTTTGTAGAGCTTTCTAGCACTTGGGATCACCCAGAATCCATGCTAAGACATTAGAGTAGGAGTTTAGTCTTAGTGGGAAAATACTGGTATTAATATAGTCAAAAGAAAGGATGGTTCAAGGCTAAGAGGCAGCAGAGGGCACAGATGCCATATGCAGGAAATTCCCATGGGAATTCCCACATAGGAGCTGCTACAAAGAATAGTAAATTAGGATGAAGACTAATATAGCACTTCCTTTGTATCATTTGGGGCCCAAAATGACGGGGAGGAGGCTAGTGTATCTTGGATCAAACTAGCCTATATGTCGTGGCAGATAGAACATATGGCTAGATTGATGGCATGAGAGCTAAGGAAAGCCTGATAGATGCTGGGACAAATGCAGCTATTTAATGAGCAGTTCTGAGGTCTGGATCTTTCTCCTCTTGTGTTGGTGTTATAGGGACAGTGCTGGCAGTGGGAGGGTTAAAGTATATGTCTTGGTCCACAAGTTTTCAATAAAACCGGGAGTACAGCAAGGATATCCACTCTCCCCACTATTATTTGATATAGTTTTAGAAATGCTAGCAATAGCGATAAGACAAGAGAAAGAAATTAAAGGTAAAGAAGAGATAATACTAATCTTATTTGCCAATGGCATGGTGATCTATTGTTAAAATCCTAGAAGATGAGCAAAGGAAATAACTGAGATAATTAATTGCTAAACAAATTTTCCAGTTCCAAAATAATCCCATAAAAATCAAGCGTATTTCTATATAATGACAACAAAACCCAAGAGGCCGTAAGAGAAAGGGAAATACCATTCAAAGTAACTACCAAAGGCACAAAATAATAATCCATTATTCAATTTTAAGTGTTTCTTAAAGGATTAAAGAATAATTAAAATAGCTAGAAGAATATTCAGTGCTCATAGCTGGGCCAAGCCAATATAATAAAAATAATGGTACTACCAAAGTTAATTTGCAGTAGTAATACTATACCAATCAAACTATCAAAAGAATACTTTACAAAACTATAAAATAATGACAAAATTCATTCAGAGAAACAAAAGATTTAGAATATTAAGAGAAATAATGAAAAAAAATAGTGATGACAGGTGAATTAGTACTTACAGGCTTTAAACTATATTATAAAGTTCCAATCATGAAAATCATTTGGCAGGGGTCAAAGAATGGCAGAACAGATCCGTGGAACACACTAGATAAGGGAAAATCAGAAGCAAATAAAAACAATAACTTAGTGTTCAATAAACCAAAAAAGAAAAAATTACTTGGAAAAAATTCTCTATCTTGTTAAGAAAAAAAAAAGAAAAAGAAAAGAAAACCAGAAAGTAGTCTGACAGAAATTAGGCTTATACCAACAATTTACTCTGTACTCTACAATAATGAATAATAACAATAAAAGAAATGAAAATCAAAACAACCCTAAAGTTTTACCTCATACCCCAAAAATGGAAAAAAAAAAGATAGGAATAAGTCAATGTTTGAGGGATGTTAGAAAGACAAGCTTATATATTGTTGGTGGAGCTGTGACTTAGTACAATCATTTTGGAAAGGAATTTCAAATTATGTAAATAAAGTAACTAAAATATCCATACCCTTTGACCTAAAGATTTAGTTACTGTGTTTATCTACTAAGGAGGTCATCGATAAGAAAAAAAATCCCCACATATGCCAAAAATATTTATAGTAGCACTTAGGACACAAAGAAAGACACAGTCTGAGGCAAAATGAAGTAAATAAAACCAAGAACAATCCTAACACTGTAAATGGAAAGAACAAACACAAAAACATCAAAAGATAATGTATCAAAACACAAGGAACAAATATGACCCCAAAGAAGAGTTACTGGAAGATGCTTCAACCCCACTTGTTTGCAGATGTGGGAGGTCTAGAGGCATATATACATTGAACATATATATACACCCACACACATCTATGTATGTACACACACATATACATATACATACATGTGTATATATATGTATACCTATGCATACACGCATGTAAACATAAATAACGTTGCATATCTTTTCAGACTTTTTCAACTTATTGATCAATGTCTTGAATTTGTTTTCTCCTAGCTTTTTCTGTTTTTTTTTTCTTCAAAAATATTGTTATATGAGATGGCTTTCTGGGAGGAGAGAGCAAGAAATACTGGGAAACATTTTTGTTATGTAAAAAAGAAAAGATACCAATAAAAAATTATTTTTAAAAAAGAATGTGAATGTTTCAAAATTATAAAAAACAAAAAACAACGCAGGCATGGCTCTAAATAAGACATAGGAAAAGATAACCCTACCCCAATCCTTTGCAGAAGTGAGAGACTCCTAAATGTGGAACACTGCACGTATTTTAAGACTTTTTCCATATGTTGATCAGTTTTGCTGATTTTTTTTCCTCTTCCTTTTTTTCTTTAAAAAATATTTTTTGTTACATGCGTTGCTTCTCTGGGAGGGCAGAGGAGAAGGGATATGGGGGGGAGTAAATTTAGCCAACATAAAAGCAAAAGATACAAAAAAAATGTATTTCTTTAAAAGCAGACCATACTTATCAGGTAAGGCTTTCTGGACACCAAAACTAAGAAACTGCTGCAATCATAGAGCTCTTTCTATTCTTTACGTAGTGTCCTTTTGTCAGTCAATGTGGGTAGAAAAAGGGATAAAGATAGATAGAGACAGAGATGATATAAATAGAGATGATAGAGAGCCCATGTCTCTCTGTTTACTCATTTGTAAATGTGCCTTATGCCTCCAGAAGAATATAACCTTCTTAAGGGCACAGACTCTTACCACCTTTGTGACTTTATTCCCAGTGCTTAGCACATAGTAGGTACTTAATCCATGCTTATTGATTAACTATAATAGTTTGTTTCTGTATATATGTATATCCTTTTCCATTATTTATGTATTAGTATACCTAAGTGTACCTTGCTTGTTAGCTTCTACACTCTATTGCATCATTCACATACATGTGTGTGTACTTCTATATACCATGTAAACAAGGATGTGTTCTGAGTTCTGGTGCCTATTAAAAAACACATTCTACCATCTTCTGTCTGGACAATATTTGAGGGAAAAGTCCACTCTTCCTACGGCCAAGAGGTTATGTTGATTTATGCATACTGATGTTATTTAGTTTAACTGACGCTGTCCTCATGGCTATCTCTTCCTTAAGTGAGATTGCAAAGGTGTACAGAAAAAGGATGTGAGTAATTTAGCAGTTGGGGTCATGGTTCCAAATGCCATATATAGTTTTATATTGCCCTGCGGACCACCGTGTTTCCAGGAATAAGAAGTGCATATAGGGTATAGGACAGCCCATGGCTGTTTGCATTGCCCATTAATGGCCTGCTGTGGTTTTATCTCCTATCAAAAGTTGCAGAGAAGGTGCTGACTTGTAGAGGATGTTTCCTCACTAGAAAAACAATTAAAATCACAGAGCCAATCCCTGTTTTTATGCTTAATATATTTATGCTGTAGACAGGAAAATCCAATTCATGGTTATATGTCCAAAACACACTCTCTATCTTCCCAACTGTAAAGCAGCCCCCAAAATTCCTTAACCATAAATTCATGAGGTTTTACTCTCTGTAGAATCTCAGAACCAATACCATTTTCTGGTGAGTATCAAGAAAGATGGCAGGGCCCACCAGACTCAACTTATGGAGACTCAAGACATTGCATGGAGAAGAGAAAGTACTTTTGTCTAGACCTTTTCATTCCTTCCTACTGCTTTTCTTGTTAAGGAAAGTTCCCGTCAGCAAGCACGAGGGCAAGGTGACGTACATTAACTAATTTTGATCTTGTGCTTAAACACATAAACATGTACCCTTTCTAACAAGAAATTCAGTAGAAACAGATCAGTTATTTGCTTGAAAGATCATTTTTTGAAACACTGCCATCTTGTGGAACTTTATAGATATGCCCAAGAAACTCATAGGTGGGGTCACATGGTTCAGTCTAGGAAAGCTGTGTTGCACAAATTTATTCCTATTACAATTTTATGATATTATAGCAGAGGGTACAGAGTAAACTGCGATAAGAAGTGTAAGCTGTGCAATGCTTTTCAGAATATATGAATTTACTCTATAGAATTCATAACATGTCAGGCCATGTAGGTAATATTTTTAAGAAATAAGCTAATTAAAAAGGTAGCAGTAAGAGAAATATTTTACAAGTTTAACACTTGACAATTTACAAGTATTTATAAAATATGTGTTATTAGAACATGTATATATAACTTACTATGGACAACAAATCTAACACGATTAATTCATCTGGAATTGCACCTAATTTTTTTTTTCTTTCTTCCTAGTTCTAAAAAAAAAAAATCTGTGGGTTTTTCCATTACCATTGGGAATAAAGTCTGAACATCTAGAAGGCTGGGGGTTTTTGTGGCTATTTTAAAACAGTGCTTGGCATGATTTCAAGTCAAAAAGGAACTGATCTGTGAAAATGCTAATAAAGAGGCCCATTTATCTTACATCTCACTTGGCACACAATTCTTTAAACAATTCTGTGAGGTAAATTTCACAACTGGGAAAATGAGACTGAAGCTAAGTGACCTCAAATGACAATGAAATACTGTAGCTGGAAATGAAACTTTGAAACTTCCGTTCTTCCATATATATTGCATTTCTAGCCTGTTCTCTTACACATGAATTTTTTAAAGCCTTCAAATCTTTAGATACATGAGTTTGTTTTTTTTTAAAGGCTCACAAATTAATCAAATTAACATCTATATAAATTGTGGGACACAAAGGTGAGGGGCAGGAAAAGGCTGGATGGGAACTCATGAGGCACAGTGAGCGCTCAAAGGACTGCATCAAATGAAATAATATTTGTAAAAGAGCTCAGCACTTAGTAGGTGTTCTATAAATGCTTGTTCCTTCCCTCCCTTCTCCTCCGGAGTCAGGGGACTTGGAATCAAATCCCACCTCTTAAGCTTAAGGTGTGTATGATCTGAGAAAGTCACTTAACTCCCATGGGCCTTAACAGTCTCATCTGTTATATGGGTGGATTGGATTAGGTACCTCAGAGGTTTCCTTGATCTGTGAAGCTATGATTTAATTCCTAAGCATGATTCAGAATCAGAATCTGTTTCATTTTTTTGTATATATAATTTTCCTGTAGCTTGAGATGTACAAACCTTAAATATGGGACTCATTCTAGAGATGAACAGTGTCAAAAGATAGTGTCACAATTTTCCCCAAAGCAAAATCTTATGGAAATGTAGATCTTTATTTTAGCAATATCTGGAATAGGCTATTTTTTATGACAAGAAATAAGATTTCCCCAGTGATATTACCAAGTAAGCTCTGACAATTCATATTGTTTCAACAATGCAACGAAAGTGCTATCTCCCTCAAAGTTGTTAGGTTCAAGAATACAATATACACACATACACATGCACATACATATACACATGCACATATACACATACGCATGCACATATACACACATACGTATATGTGTACTGTGCGTGCACATGTGCATGTACACGTGTACATACATGTTTATACACACAACTACATGATGCACACAATACATATACACGTGTATACACACATGTGTTGATGTGTTGTGATGTGTATGTACATATGCATGTGTACACATATATACATGTTTATATATACACATACATGACTACACAATAATGCAATACATATACACAATGCATGCCTTTGTGTATCTATGTATGCATGCATGTGTTTGCATGCGTTGTTGTGCGTGTGCACATATACATGTATGAATGTGTGTGTGTGCATAAAATATATGTCAAGTTAGTGTTTATCTTAGAGTATAGAATGGCTCTTAAGCATTACAGAAGAAATACAGTTGTGAGCCCTTGACGTATCTGTTCAATGTCACCACTGCTCTGAGACATTGTCCATAGTAAGAACTTGTGTTCATGTGTGTTCATATTGTGTTCAAAGCCTCTGCTGGGTAAGGTAGAATGTGCTAATGGATAGTATTACTATCTATTTTATTAGGAAACTGAGGCTGAGATAAGTTTAGTGATTCGCTGCGGCTAGTAAATAGCAGAACCAGGATTCAACCCCAAATCTTCTAACTCCAAGCCCGGCGCCTTTTTTCCTACCTAAACTTGGGCCAGAAGAGATTAAGAGCCTTGCTCAAGGTGATGCAGGCAGTAAGTAGAAAAGCCAATATTGGAAACCAGATCTCCTGACTCTAATCTAACCCACTTTCCACTTTCTGATTTCAAGTTTTCACTTACTCTGAAAGAAACAAAACTTCATTCATCTTATTTATCATTTGTTGCTGGCTTGTTATCATGAAGTACTATGTTGTCCCAATACCTAAGTTATAAACTAAACATTTCCAGAAACTAGTCTTCTTTGCTTTTATATTGTTTATTTTACATACACCTACTCTTGAGTCTTTTATATAATGATGTGTTAAACCCTCAGAGGAAAATGCTAGGAAATAACAGAGTATGTAAGTAATGTTTTTAACTATAGGCTAGTTATATTTGCTTTATAAAACCACAAAACCAGAAGGAAAGTGTGGGAGAAGGTGGGCTGGACAAGTAGCATAAACCTCATGATATTTTTCTCCACCCCACTGTGATTGGCTGGGAAGATCTGGGACAGCATTTAAATTCTAGGAGGTCAGAACAAGTGAACAGTCTGAAGAAGAGAGGAAGGAGTATCCGAACTTGAAGAGGACCTGAACACTCTTCTTGCTAACTGCAGCCTTCCGGCCCAAACTCCAGCTCAGGTAATTAGATTTTTTCTTTGTTTATTTTATCACTTTGATTCTTAAAATTTCCACTTGGGTGATTAGATGAAGCTATTCTAAATATATAGGTTATTTTTCTCCTACAAAAGCTCATCATATTTTAAAACAATCTGAATGAGGTTTTTTTTAAAATTTAGTTATATTATTTTTAAAATGCAAGCTGAAAAGATTACAAAAACAAATTTAATTTTTTTGTCTGGCTTCTCTTCTACCTGGAGAAAGATATGTACTACATATATAATTGGCATTCGGATCCCATTTATGTTAAGTTTAAATTATTATCTAGTGATATCAGCTAAGAATAAGTCTACAGTAGAGAATTAGAACTATCATAGAATTATAAAATGTACCCATGCTTTTCAGTATTGGATGACTCAGTTTTTTAAAATCCCTTTTGACTGTCAGGAATGGAGAAAAGTAGTGGCATAGAGTTTTAGAACTCCTTTTCAGATTTCAACTCAAAAGAGCAAATTTAAAAAATGTTAATGGAAAGTAAAGAGCCTCCAGAATATGGAATCACCGTGGTTAAATTGGTATTATAAGGTACCGTTGGAAAGACTGAGGAAGAATCCACCATGAGGACTACAGTGATTTGTTTCTGTTTACTTGGCATCATCTCTGCATGGCCTGTAAGTAAATATTACACTTCAATTACATTACTAAATATGAATAAATTATGCAGATTCTGTGTGTGCTAGAAATAAATTCATACTGTAATCTCTTTTCATCCTTCTTCCTTCAAAGGTGAAGCAGCAGATCAATTCTGGTAGCTCAGAAGAAAAGCCGGTGAGTTTCCTTTAAAGACCTTTTTGTTAACTTCACTTATGCCAACTTTTACAAAATCCACTGTGCAGAATATTTGTTACAATTATACCTGCTCACAAAATGGTAATATAAGCTTTTTCCTATTAATCTGGGCTTATGAATTCATGAGCATTTACTTTTACAAAGCCTGCTTTGGGTTTAGCACTGCATCAGTATTGTTGGATACAGATTAAGGATAAAAAAAGTCATGTCCCATACCATATGACACTCAAAACCTGGCTGAGGAGTTTACTATCTGTTTTAAGAAAGCATCATTTTTCTTTCGTGAAGTTAAAACTTGGCCTTTTCAAAAGCAAATAGATCTGCAGACCACAATGATTCATGAATCCTTTCTGTTTAAGCACGCCCTTTTGTGAACCAAGATATTGTTTTATAAGTTGTTCAATCCATTCTTTGACCTCCTTAATAGAAAGCAGAGCATACACATGTATTTCTGACATTAGTCTATAAGATTAGACATATGGACAAAAGCACAGACAGTATCTCCTTAGATGTTTGCTACTGAGTCCATTGTCCAAGGAAAGCAGACTTATGTCTGTTGTGCTTGTCAGCTGATTTTAAATAACATTTTCCAAATAAAATAGGTATCAGACCAAATCATATACATTCTACTATTGGTTTGATAGAACCTTAATTGCACCTGGTCTCCTAGATAAAACTGTGTCCAACAGCAAATAGGCACTGCCTCTGGGAACTAACCCTATAGAACACAAAGCAAAATGCCAGATGGAGCAGGGGCCAAAAGTGAGTTATCTGAGATCACTGCAATTCTTGCTTAATGAAGGAATCAGCAGAATTTTTGACATGTTGCTTTTTCACGAGTGCAAAATGCCTTGTCATCAGAATGAATAGGAAAATTAGCATTTTTAGAGAAGATAATCCTCTCTTCTAGCCAGAGAAGGTTATCATTTCCAGAAAGCATAAAATAAGGCAAGGAGGCACTTGATTAGAACAAGAGGTGAGAGACCAACACAAATTCAAAGCAGTAACTAGTACCTGGGTGTTGGGAATGATATTCAGGATGTGAGTGAGCAAACTCAAAACTTTTCCTTCTGTCGTCATCACCACTACCATCTCTAATATAATCATTATAATTTTCCATACAAATGGTGGTCACAGAGCTAATGTAATTTCACTGACATATTTGGTAATCTGGAGAGTGCACAGTTATTTAAGGTTATCTCTGCCTTCAGTTGAACTTTGACAGGAGTCAGTAAATTGGAATATTTAGCAAAGAGGCAGCTATTACAAAAGAAAAAAATATCCTGAAGGAAAGATAGAAAGATAACAGGATTCTTAATTATGTCTTTATCCTTATGCATTTCATATTGTTAATGCTCTCTAATTCATAGAACATTGCTTGTAGGTATGTATGCTTCTCTTTTAATAATGATAGACATGCATTTTTTAAAATAGCTTTATAGCAAACATCCAGACTTTGTGGCAACATGGCTGAATGATGACCCTTCCCAGAAGCAAACATTATTAGCCACACAGGTATTTTAAAACTTTTTTGATTAAATACATAATTCAAGTGTTTATTTCTGTGTATAAATATATAAATAAACATACATATCTACTCATCATCCCAACTAATCAATCTACAAGTATTTATGTGCCATACTTTCTATATGCCAACACTGTGCTAAGTTGAGGAGATACAAAGAAAAAGCAAAAACGGTCCCTGTCCTCAATGAACTTACATCTTAACAGAGGACAAAATATGCATATAAAGAACTATATTATAGATAGTTAAAAGATATATATGCATGTATGTAGATAGTTATACATGTGTGTAGATAGATAATGTGTAGATAGAGAACAACATATACATGTGTAATTAGATAAAGATATATAATATATATACATGTGTGCAGATGGATAAGATAGATAAAGATATATAATATATACACATATGTAGATAGATAAGATAGATAAAGAACAGATACAAAATAATCTCAGAGGGGAAGGTACCACAGTGCATAGTGTTTGAGTATATTAAACCAGTGGTTTTATTCCCACTTATACTTCAGACACTTCCCCAATGCAATAAGGTCCAGACTATTTAGCAGTCTTCATTGGTAGATGGAGTTTCCTTACTTGGAATCCTCCATATCAATGAAATCACAGATCTAATTTTTTTTTAAACTGTATTGTATATGGATAAATTATATGGATGTCCTGCTGTGTTATGTTATGCAAGATGTGTCATGTCCATGTTGATGAACAAAGATTTTCATTTGAATGCCAAAGTCAGAAACAGATAATCTACCTATTTTGGCCTCTTTCCTTTTTAGAATTCAGTGTCCTCTGAAGAAAGCACAGAAGACTTACAAGAGGTTAGTTCTCATCTTTGAGACTTTTCCTAACATGGGGAATTCAACAGGTGTTAAAAAAATGTGTAAAACTTCTTTCTCTTAATAAGACTGTACTAGACACTCTACTTGTGATAATCCACTGAAGAATTCCTCATAGACTTATTTGTTAAGTACTTGGTATTATTTTACAAGGGATTTATAAGGGATTTATGGCAGAGTTGACATCAAAGTCTAGCATAAAAGCTCAGTGTTTAGACAGTCATAATTGAAAAGTGCATTTCAAACTTGACCAGGAAAATCAAATCACATAATTCCAAAGGAATTAACATATCTCCTATCTATTTAGTCCTAGAAGAAAGATTTGTTAATATCAGGCTTCAAAACTTTGTTTGATGTACTAGGAATATGCATGATCTCATGTTCCTCAAGTGACAAATTAATGCCTTTAAACAATAACTAAAGTAATATTTTTGTCTATGTTGCTATTTTCATTTCCAATTTGATTGTTTATAAAATAGCTGCTGCCTTCATTAGGGCTATTAGCATGTCAAAGCAATGTTTGAGTCAAATGATACAATTATGTCATTGATAACAATGACATATCAACTTTTTTTAATAACCATCATTTTGATGTACTAAGAGTTCCTGATGAGGAAGCTAAACAAGCGATTGGAATGAGAACAGAAGTGTCAATACAAATGCATAGCTATACATTTTCTTGTTCATGGCTATTAACTGGTTGATTAAGGTGATGGTTAGCAATGGGGAATATATCTACACATGCATTCAGTTAAATTTCAATTATCCAAACGAATAAGTAGTAGTGTAGCAAAATAGTTTATTTACAAAATTGGCAAAATGAGGGGCATTTTGGAAAGAGGATATTTTATGATGTGAATTTTCAGATACAGTTTTAACAGATGACATTTATGTAGGTATTTAAATTTAAAAAAAACTCTCTTGATTTTAGACACTCCCAACAAACTCCGATGAAATCCCAGATGATATTGATGATGACGACAATGAAGATGGAGATGAGGGGCATAAAAGCACTGATTCTGATGATTCAGATGAATCTGATGAGGTGGTCACTGATTTTCCTACTGCTACCCCAGTAACCTCAAGTTTTCTACCTGATGGACCAACAAGAGGTGATAATGGTGGCAGAGGAGACAGTGTGGCCTATGGACTGAGGTCAAAAGTGGGGGTACCCTACAGATCATCAGAACAGGTAAATTCTCTCGACAAAAATTTTAGATGGTTATGAAAAAGCCTCCCTTTTAAGAAATAAGAAATGAATGAAAGCTTATCCAATATAAACACTATTATTTAAAATGTTTTATTTAGTGCTTTTGGAAAATCCACTTAATTTTCTATACTCTTCCTTCTCTAACACTGCACTGTTTACTTAAAAATCATGTTTCCAAACCCCTTATTCCATCTAGACTTTCTTGGGGGGAAAAGTCTCTAGAGTATGGCAATCATACCCCTCCCAAAAAAGAAGAAAGCTTAAGTTCAAAAAAGTCTAAAAATAAAATAGCTATGCTAACATATATTTTAGCTAAAATTAATCAATTTCCAAGTTGGGCTATGCAGAAAGTTTAAAAATTGGTTTACATTGCTTCTCTTCACACACTAAATGAGCGAGTCAAACTGGCCTCATTGCTGTCCTTCATATACAACATTCCTTCACCCATCTCTGTGTCATCATACAGTTTCCTTTGTACAGCCTCCTGTGGCAGAAATTCACTCCCTCTTGAATTCTATCTCTTAAAATCCCCAGTTTCTCTTGAAGCTCAGTGCCACTTTCCACATGAAGCTTTTCCGATTCCCCAAGTATATCCCTCACCTTGCACGTAATTTTGTATTTCTTTTGTATATACTTATATGTGGATCCATTGACTCCTCTGATGAAATGTGAGGTGTCTGAGGGCAAGTCAAGGCAATAAGCATTTATTATGCACTTACTGTGTGCCAAGATATTGTGAGCTGGGAATACAAATACAAGAAGAAAGAAAGACAGTGCCTGCCCTCAAAGAGCTTGCATTATAACAGGGAAAAGTAACACGTAAAGGGGAGCTGAAGAAGGTGAGGAAAGGGAAGCTAACCACATAGGGGCATGCTACAGAAAGTGTCCTAGAGTCAGAAGTGGAGCCTGGAGAGGTATGAAGACATGACTGGCCTGGGTGGTTTCCTTACAATGGAGGTTCTGGAAGGAAGCAGCCAATCAGAGCAAGGTGCTATAGGAGCCATGTGTATTACCAATATGAGAAGTACCAAGGTAGAGTGAACTGTCAGCATTAGGAGGCTGCTATGGCATGGTAGAGAAAGTCCAGAGAGTCAGAAGAGGAGGAACTATTTTATTTTTGTTTTTCTATCCTGGGTGACAGTTTTTTTTAGCGTATCTTAGACGATTGATTGATAGACTCATACACAGGTATATTTTGAGATCTTTCTGAGGCACAAAAATTCACTGAAGAAAATAGCTCTTAAAAAGTAGAATTGGCCAAATGGGAAAGGAGGTACAAAAGCCCACTGAAAAAAATAATTCCTTGAGATCTTCTTTCTTTGTTGTTTCACCACAGGTACATGATATTACAGAAGAGGATCTTACATCCCAAATGGAAAGCTATGAGTCTGAAAAGATACACAAGGTGTTCCCTCTCTCACAAAACCTTGCTAAGGTTTCTGCTTGGAACAGCAATAGCAAGGACAGTAATGAAGCCAGCCACCCAGATGAACACAGTGTAGAAACCCAGAGTCATGAGCAATTGAAAAGCTATCGACTTGAACAGAATAGCTATGACAGCCAGCAGCAAAGTGACTCACATGGCAGTCAGGAAAATGACAAAGTCAGCCAGGAATTTCACAGTCCAGAAGTTGACAAAGACAGCCAAGAATTTCGCAAACTACAAGTCAACAAAATCAGCCAAGAATTTCGCAGCCAAGAAGTTCACCTAGCCAATGACCCCGAGAGTGTTGAAAATGCAAAACATCTGAAGCTTCATTCTTCCCATGAAATTGATAGTGCATCTTCTGAAGTCCATTAATTGGGGGGAGGGGATCTCAACTGTGCTTTTAGAAAGCACAGAAAAATAAAAGTATTGCAGTATGGCTGGGGGAGGGGAGAGAATCATAGCTATTACTTATTTCTAAGCTTTCTGGGTAAATAAGTCTGTATGTGCATTTGAAAACATAATGGGTTTGATTTCTAGCATAGTTAAGTAGTAACCACCGGTTAATGAAAGTTTGTAGTTTTTCATTTCCATTTCTTAGATGAAAAGGACATTAGCGTTTATTTTTCTGTTTTGAAGAGAATATATAAAGGCAGAAGAAATTGTTTTATGCATATATCAGTGAACCTTTATGATACTGTACATTTTGGGGTTTTTTTTAATCAGTGTATATTTTGTTGTGATTTTATTTTAAATAAAATGTTAGAAAAAATTCTCACATAAAGTGAGAGCAAAGACTTATTTCATATATTGCATGTGCTTAATGAAGACTGATTCCACAAGCGTTTACTGAGCCCTGCTATGTGAGCAGCATAGACAAAAATGAGACATTCCCTGTTCTCAAGGAGCAAACTTTCTATTAGGGGAAAACAATACGTACATAGAAAATTAGATACAAAATACATACAAAAGAAGTTCCAGGTTAATATGAAGGGTAGTCTGTTAATAACATGAGTGACAAATAGAAGAATTGGATAAAGAAACCAAAATGGTAGTAGGGACATAATTGGATGGGTAGGAGAGAAAGTGAAAAGTAGCTTCAATCCAGGCAGCCCACAACTCAGACTCTCATGGATTTTGAGCAGAGCCACAATATAACAGATTATCAAGATTACTGTACCCTTTACAGTAGTAATGGTAATACTGATTTGTGTTCAATCCCTGAACAATATGGGAAAAAATGGGAAGAGGTAGGGAATGCCCATCCATAGGATAGAGCAGAAGACAAGTCCCTGCTTCTGCCCATCGGTCAATGAAGTCCTGGTTGTATTAAATCCTACAGTTCTTCAGCAGGTAATATGAGTATTATATAATTAGAACTTCTACTTATAACATACAGTAACTTTTATTTTTGTAATTTCTCATTTTTATTTATTAATTTTTACCTTTAAAAATGCTTTCACAAATATTATGTCATTTGAGCCTCAAAACTACCTTGCAACATAAGAAGAGCAGATGTGTCCTCTTCTAGGTGAGGAAACTTTAGAGTAGTATGGTGTGGTGGGAAGAGCACCAGATTTTAGATCCAGAGGTCCTATATTTGAATCTTGGCTCTGCTGCTTACTAACAGTCCCTTTGGTCAAGTTACTTAATCTCTCTGAGACTCAGTTTCCTTGTCTGGAAGATGACAGGAGTTTGACTAAATGATCTTAAAATCCCTTATAAATCTAAATATTAGAGATGGAGAACAGCTGAAAGATTTGGGGCAGCTAGGTGGCATAGAGGATAGAAAACTGGACCTGGAGTTAGGAAGACCTGAATTCAAATCCAGCCTCAGACACTAATAGCTGTCTGACCTTGGGCAAGTCACTTAATTTGTTTGCTTCAGTTTCCTCGACTATAAAATGGGGAGAATAACAGCGTTTACTTCCCAGGCTTGTTATGAGGATCAAGAGATATGGCACGTAGTAGGTGGTATGCAACTACTTATTCCCCACTTTCCCAAGTACTCAAGTTAAGATAAGGTAAAAATAAATCAAGTTGGTCAAGATAAGAAAACTTATCAAGATGCTTAAAATTCTCCCCATTGTAAAAAATTTCTCCAATTTAACTTCCATTTTTTTTTTTAGTCTCAACACTTGTCATATAATGAATAACTTCTCTTGGCTTTAAAAACAGGACAGTTTTTAGAGGTAAAGCAGTGAATTATTGACCTACTACAAGTATATCTGCTCCTCTTCTCCCTCCCCACATTTCACCTAGCAATATGATTTTGAGTCATAGGAAGGCTGAAAAATGAGTACTTGATATAATTCTGCTCATCTTATCTCTTACTATAAAACCTATCATGATTTCCCACTGCTTCTTCTACTTTTTAATCCTTAATTTTCTCTAAACTTCTAGTCATATTCTAGTGTTTTCTATGAAGTAGTAATGGTCCCCTTAGGGTCTCATGCAACAGAAAGGCTACTGGGGGCAGCTAGGTGGAGCAGTGGATAGAGCTCTGGCCTTGGAGTCAGAAGGACCTGAGTTCAAATGTGACCTCAGACACAGCTGTGTGACCCTGGGCAAGTCACTTAACCCCAATTGCCTTACCAAAAAGCAAGAACAAAAACAAAAACAAAAAAACTAGGAAGGGCACTATTGAAGTATGTCCTAAGATCAGCCCCAATCTTTGATCTTTACAAGCATTGCTAAAAAGAATACTGTCCATGAAATAATAGAGGGAAATGAGCAGAAACTCTAAGAGAACCTTGTACACAGTAACAGCAATATTGTTATAAGAACAACTTTGAACAATTAAGTTACTTTGAGTATTACAAAAACTTAAATCAACTACAAAGGATCTATGAAGGAAGATACTATCCATCTCCAGAGAAAGAACTGAAAAATAGATATATAGTATAGTTCTACATATATATGTATACATATATACATACACGCATATATGTATACATATACATATACACATACATTCATGTCTAATGGTAGCCTTTTTAAGGCATGGTAGGGAGAGAGGGAGGAAAACAAATTAAAAAGGCACAGTAGAGAACAAAAGATAACTTAGAAGAAAGCATAGAAAAGCAGGGTAGCTTTGAAAATGATATATAGTGTTTATTACAGTTTTTCCAAAAAAAAAAGGAAACTGCGTGAAATGGAAATTCATGGTTTTATGTTGAATCCTCTTTTTATATTGTGCTATGTACATGGAAATGTTTTCTTTTCCTTGCCCTTTTGTATTTGAGGTCAAAATGAATAAAAATTTTAAAAATTAAAAAAATAAAAAAGAATACTGTCAAAAAAACACATGATCAGTCAAAATACATTTAATCTCAAAAGCAAGATGGATGGTAACAAATTAAGGATCATAGGTCCCCAAGAAAAACACAACAAGTCAAAAAACCTGAACTCTGTGATGCAAAAGATAATACAAGAAAATTGGCCAAAATTTCTGATGACAGCAAACAAAGCACCAATGCAAAGAATCTACAAAGCACCTCTAGAAAGACTATGCTTCATTACAAACTCCAAGATACATAATGGTTAAATTTAATTCCAATGGCAACAATTAATTTTGCAAGTGACCAGACAAAGTCTTTCAAATATAATATAAGGAAATTTGAATGACTCAAGGCTATTCTGCACTAATTGTGGCTCCTAGGTGGTGCACTGGAAAGAGCACTGGGCCTGAAGTCAGGAAGATTCATCCTCCTGAATTCAAATCTGGCCGCAGACAACCGTGTGACCTTGGGCGAGTCACTTAACCCTGTTTACTTGAGTTTCCTCAATTTTAAAATAAACTGGAGAAGAAAATGGCAAACCACTCTATTATCTTTGCCAAGAAAACCCTAAAATAGGGTCACAAAGGGTGAGACACAACCGAACAACAACATTCTATACTAATCAGGGACAAAAGGAAGGAATGGAATAATGTGTTCCAAAGTGCAAAGGAGCTCAGGATGCAATCCCTTGCAAACCTGGTCCTATTTATTAATGAAAATAGATGAACACTAAATAAAAAAGAAGACTGGAGATAAAAGATGGTTTCATAAATAAATTACTGGAGTAGGGAAAAAATTACCTGTCAGATTTATGGATAGAGGAAGAATTGATAATGAAATAAGTGATAGAGATGTCCACGAGGTAGAATGGATAACTTTGATTACATAAAGTTTAAAAGCTTTTGCACTAAAAAAAACTAATGCAACTAAAATTAGAAGAAAAGCAGGAAACTGAAAAAAAGTCTTTGTAGAACATTTCTCTGATAAAGGTCTCATTTTTAAAATATATATAAGGAACAGAGTCAAATTTACAAGAATAAGAAGCATTCTCCAATTGATAAATCATCAAAGGATATGAACAGGCAATTTTCAGAGGAAGAAATCAAAGCTATTAATAATCATATAAAAATACTCTGAACCACTAATAAATAGAGACGTATACATTAAAACAACACCCATTAGATTAGAATAGTTCATGAAAAAGGAAAATTACAAATGCTGGAGGGGATGTGGGAAAACAGGCAAACGAATGCACTATTGGTAGATCAGTGAACTAGCCCTACATTCTGGAAAGTAATTTGGAACTAAGCCCAAAAGGCTATTAAATTGTGCATTTGACCCAGAAATACAGCAACTAGGTCTATGCCCCAAAGAGATCAAAGAAAGAGGAAAAAGACTCATCTGTACAAAAACATTTAACTCTTTTTTGTTGACAAAAAAATTGGAAACTGAAGAGATGCCCATCAATTACAGAATAGCCAAACAAGTTGTGGTATATTAACGTGATAGAATACTATTGTGTTGTAAGAAATGATGAAGTGGATAGTATCAAAAAAACCTGGGAAGAACTGTATGAACTGATGCAAAGTGAAGTTAACAGAAATTAACAGCAATATTATAAAGATAATTAACATTGAAAGACTTAATAAGTCTGATCAATACAATGACCCACCGCAATTCCACAGGACTCATGATGAAACATGTTATCCACTTCCAAATACAGAAATGATGGAGTCAGAGTGCAGATTGAAGCATATGTTTCCCTCTTTCTTTTTTCTTGCTTTTTTGGGAGGAACGGGGGAACATGGCTAAAGCAGAAATTTGTTTTGTGTGACTATACATATTTGCAAATGAATGAATGAATAAGAGGTATTTGAAATATTCCCACAAAGGAAAAAGAGACCTGTATAAATTATTTGCTTTGCAAAGATGCCAGTCAACAGAAACACACACACACACACACACACACAAACTTTAACAATTGCAGCAGCCAAAGAAGGCACAGATAGCAAATTAAATTATCCTCCAAAAAAGGGAAAAAAAAACTAAGGAGAAAAAGATGCCAATGGGGTGAACAACAATAACAACAAAATAACAACAAAGAGACTATTAAAAGGTTTCTTTCTAAAAATACACAGGGATACAAGGGTAAAAGAAAAACCTGAATAGAAGTGATGGTGACCTTGCCTACAGATGAACCAATGTTTTCTGTTTGTTTGTTTTATAGGATTAAATTGCATTGATGGGAGGGTGTAAAAAGATGGAGAAGAATATGTGATGTACCCTAATCAAATTGAAAGTTAACAATGAAGGAAAAATAACTCCTGTATTCTCTCAGGAAGAAGAGGCCTAGCTAGAGGAGAATAAGTTAGGAGGCAAAGGGAGAAAGTGAAATGAGGGAGATGAAACAAGGAAATCTTGGTTCATTTGAAAGGGTTCTCAGTGATTAATGTTGCTATGAGGGAGGGGGAGAAGAGAGATTCTGTAAGGGGGCCTTAAATAGGTATAATTACTGGGATTTGGTGCTTTTGAGAGACCATTCAGTAGAAGGGGAATCAGAGTTCCTAGGGGAAATTGACACCCAAAAAAGTGGTAAGGAGTGAACCCAAAGAGGATATGTCATGGGAAATGTTATGAAAATGATCATGGGAAGGGGAAAAGCACTGCATAATCATGGACAAAGGAAAATGTCTATCATGGGGCAATATTTCTATCCTCTGTCACATGCAGAAACTGGAATTTGTAAGACTGAGTCACAAGAGAAAGACATTGCTGGTGGAAAGTCTACTAGGCAACAACACAGAAACTGTTTAGAAGAGTGAACTCAAAATAGGTACCTTAGAAACTTTGGTTCCATGAGGAACATAGAGATGAAAGAAGAAGAAAAAGGCATAAGGCAATGAATCAAAGAATAAAAGTCTAGGATAGACATAAAGAGAAGAAAAATAATGAAGAGAGTGAGGGAAAAAATAATTTTTAGAAAAAGGAGCAGAAAATGAAAAAATTTTAAATTACGAAAACCAGGTGAAGGGGAAGAGAGGGAGAGGGAAGATTCTAGTTGATCACTTAACTGAGAGGGGAGGGAAAAAAAGGAAGAATGACATTCAGAGGTAAAAGGAAGAAAGAGAAACTAAAAATCAAAACTTGAAACTAGGGAAAGAGGTAATAAAAAGAAGGGAGGAGCTGGAGGATAAGGGGAAGAAAACTCATGAGAATTATATTGCCTTAGAGTAAATTAAGCTAAAATAACTCAGGAGACAGAATACTCTTTGCCAAGGAAAAGGGTAAAAATCCTAATTTGGGAGTGGGGGGACCATTATTAGGACAAGAGGAAGAAAATGTAAGCCTAACTCATAACTTTCAATGTGAAGGTATTGAACAATACAATAAAAGAAAAAAGAATAGCAGATTGGAAAAGTAAACAAATTCCCACAATCTGTTACTTACAAGAAATATACCTAAGAATCAACATACATACACAGAATAAAAACGAAAGTCTGGAACAAAATTTACTATAGATCACATGAATCCAGAAAGGCAGGAGTTGAAATTATGCTGTCAGACTCAGCCAAAACAAACTTCCACAATATAAAAAGAAATAAACAAGAAAACCACAGGAATCATAGACAGCAAACCAATATTAATATTAAACTTACATGGTCCAAATGCCTTATTCTCTAAATTTATAAAGGAAAAATTAATTGAATTCCAAGAAGATGCAGGCAGTAATACAATAGTCATAGGAGATTTTAATGCCCTCTTTCAGTTTTGGATAAATCTAACAGAAAGATAAGCAAAAGGTAAAAAATTAATTGAACAAATTTCTAAATGTTAGAGCTAAAACATCTATGGCATCTTTTATGAAACTGGTAAAGAATATACATTTTTCTCAACACAACAAAGAACTTTAAAAAATTGACCACGTATTCAAGAACAAACAGACGTAAAACAGATATAAAAAGGCAAAAATAGTAAAGGTATTTTTTCAGACCATAACACAATAAAAATAGTTATTAGTGTAAAGAACCCAAATGGAGACTTAACAATGAAATTTCTAAATAATGAGTAGGTCCAAGAACAAAAAATTTAATTATCAAATGAAAGAAAATTATAATGATCAAATAACATACCAAAAATATCAAAACATACCTTAGCTTGTAGCTAAGGCAGCCGTTGAGGGAAAAATACATCTCTACAAATACACAATTACAAAACAGAGAAAAGAAAGAATTAAAGTACTGAACATGCATTTTTAAAAGTTGGAAAATCAACAAATGGACAAGCTTAAAATAAACATAAAAGAGGAGATATTAAAATCAGAGGAGAAAAAGGTAAACTCAAAACCAAACAAACTATAGAATCAAAGCTAATACTGAAAGCTCATTGTTTTAGAAGAATAATACAACCGATAAACCTTTAGCAATATGATTAAAAAGATGGCAAAAAATAAAATAAACAAAATAGGAAATAAACAGGGAAAAATCACAACAAAACTAGAAGAGATATAAAGAATTATCAGAACCTACTATACACAGTTAAAAACTGCCAAAACTGAAACACAAAAGAAATAGAAGAATGCATTCAATAATGTAAACTAATAACAATGTAATCCAAACTAACAGAAGACTAAATAAAGATCTTAAATAACCCAGTCCTAGAAAACATCAAACCATCTGAAAGGAACTACCAAAGGAAAGAAGAAAAAAACCTGGTCCTGATAGATTCACAGAATTCTACCTCAAGTATATTATACAAGTTGTTCTCAAAAATAGGAAAGAAAGCTCTCTACTATACTTTTTTTATAGGCAAATATGTAATTATAATACCTAAAGGAAGGAAGGATAAAGCAACAAAGGAGGGCTGTAGACTTGATTATGTTAGTGACTATCAATTAAAAATTTTAAATAAAATCCTGTAAAATCCAAAAAAATACCATTTTGTTGATGTAAGCATTTAGAGATATAAATTTTCCTCTGGTTATTGCTTTTGCTGCATCCCACAGGTTTTGGCATATTGTCTCATTATTATTATTCTCTGTAATAAAATTATTTATTGTTTCTATGACTTGTTCTTTAATTTACTTATTCTTTTAAAATTAGGCTATTTAGTCTCCAATTAATTTTTAATCTGCGCTTCTATGATTCTTTATTAAATATATTTATTGCATTATTATCTGAAAAGGATGCATTTAACATTTCTGCTTTTCTCCATTTAACTACAAAGTTTTTATGCCCTAATATATGGTCAATATTTGTAAATGTACCATGTACCACTGAGAAAAAGGTATATTCCTTTCTATTCCCATTCAATTCTCAATTCTGTTCCCATTCAACTTTCAATACTTGTATGACTTCTGCAAGTTAGTTAACTTCTCTGGACCCAGGCAACTCTTTAGTTATGCTCCAGTGTATGACCTACGTGTCTGGTCTACTGCATGTAATTTTGATGTTCATATAATTTCAAGATAATTACCTGTTTAATAACAATTTGTGATATATTCCTAGAGATGTAACAGTGTGCCCAGCCTAATTTTATCCTCCACATTAATTTTTTTTTAACTGGGAGCAAGGATAATGGGGATTGAGGTGTATACAGTACCAAGGTGGGATTCTTTATGAAAGCTTATCAGGTAATAGAATCACCCAGGAAGTTGCATGGGAAGCTAGCAAACAAGATTGGGGAGGAGGAGGAGGGAGATAACTAAGTAGGGAGAAATCAAAGGAGAAGGAGAAGAGAAGAACTCACTCCAGGTCCAGGGGCAGTCAACAGACTGTATGTTCTCCTAGCATGTCTAACAGATATTAAGGCATTCTCTCGTGCATACCAATGTTATCACATCTTCTGCTGTGTGGGTATCACTACTGATTGCAAGTCGGTTGCTGATCTCTAGGCTTTATACAGAAGAGGAGAGGTAGGATAGGGTCTTCCAGTTGACTTTGGGCCTTCCATTACTTCCATCTTCTGCTATGCATGAGAGAAAAGGAAGAGGAAAGTTGCACTACCCACTGCACCACCTAGCCGCCCCCACTGGCTGCATGTTTGCTTATTCCCTTTGACTCACTGGTACAGGAGGGGCATTAAAATACTCCTTACTCCCTATTGCCACTTCCAGGTTCTCTTCTTACTTCCATCATTTAGTAACTTCTTCTCCTTTGAGGGTCTTACAATCCACATCTTCCACCCAAATAAAATTTTGGTAGCTGTTGTTTACAGACCTCCAGGATACTCCCTCTCCTTCTACAGTAGGTGTAGTACCTGGCTCACAATCTCTCTCCTGCTCTCATATTAGGGGACTTCAAAATACATACTGATACTCCCTCAAATCCCCTAACTCACAGTTCCTCAAACTACCCATTTTACATGACCTACTCCTCCACCTCACCCCAGCCACACACACAAAGCAATCCCATTCCATCTCATCTCCTTTATCTTGTCATCACCCACAAATGCCCCACCTCCACGTTTAAGAACTCTGAAATTTCCTCATCTGATCACAATCTATTGGTTTTCCACCTCACTCTTTGCCTTCGAGTACTAAACCCTACTTCTAGTAAATGCCATGACTTCTAGTCCTTTGAACTCCTTGGTTCCCTCCCAGGCTATCAACAGTGCACTAGCCATTCTCTTTCTTTCCCCACCTTGACTCCTTGATGAACCAATTCAATTCTATAGTATCCTATACTCTTGAGTCCCTGGCCTCCTTATTATTTATCTTTTCCTACTTCAGCCTCATCTTATTCCTACCAACCACTGACTTCACTCCTGATGAACAAAGATGAAGAAAGTCAAGTGATAGGGGCAGCTAGGTGGTGCAGTGGATAGAGCACCAGCCCTGAAATCAGGAGGATCTGAGTTCAAATCCGGCCTCAGACCAAACACTTGACACTTACTAGCTGTGTGACCCTGGGCAAGTCACTTAACCCCAACTGCTTTAAAAAAAAAAGAAAGAAAGAAAGTCAAGTGATCATTCTGACTGGGTCTGCTACAAATATATGTTAGATGATTTCTGTACTGCTAGGCAATCCTTCTCTACATCCTTTATCAACTCATTACCCCACTCTCCATAAGGACTCTTCAAAACTTTTTTCATACTTTCTCAAATCTCCCATGGTTCTCCCTTCCTTCACTACCTCAGCTAAGAACCTTGGCTCTTGGTTTTTGGTTTTTTTTAATATAAATTTATTTATTTTTACTTTTCAACATTCCCTTCCACAAGTTTTTGAGTTCCAAATTTTCACCCCATCTCCCCCCTCCCCCCACCCCAAGATGGCATGCATTCTGAATATCCCTTCCCCTACTCTGTCCTCTCTTCTATCTCTCTCTCCTTCTCTTATCCCCTTCCCCTTCTATTTTCCTGTAGGGCAGGATAGACTTCTGTACCTCATTTCCTATATTTATTTCCCAGTAGCATGTGAAAACATTTTTTTAAACATATGTTTTTAAAACTTTAGGTTTCAAATTTTCTCTCTTCCTCCCTCCCCACCCACCCTCATTGAAAAGGCAAGCAACTCAATATAAGTTGTACATGTGCAGTTATGCAAAACACTCCATAGTAGACATGTTGTGAAAAACTAACTCTATTTCCCTTAATCCTATCCTGCCCTCCCATTTATTCTATTCTTTCTTTTGACCCTGTCTTCCTCAGAAGTATTTACTTCTGATTAACCCCTTTCCCAATCTGCCCTCCTCTCTATCATCCCCCTGCTCTCTTGTCCCCTTTCCCCCCTATTTTCCTGTAGGGTAAGACAGATTTCCATACCCAATTGAATGTGTATGTTATTCCCTCCTTAAGCCAAATCCTATGAGAATAAGATTCACTCATTCCCTCTCACCTTCCCCTGTTTCCCCTTCCACTGTAAGAGACTTTTCTGTTGTTTTTTTTTGTGAGATAATTTACCCCATTCTACCTCTCCCTTTCTTCTTCTCCAAGTATGATCCTCTCTCATCCCTTAATTTTATTCTCCAGATATGACCCCTTAATCTTCAACTCACCCTGTGCCCTCTATCTATCTATCTACATATACATACATATAATTTTTTTCCTCCAACTACCCTGATACTGACAAAGGTCTCATGAGTTATAAATATCATCTTTCCATGCAGGAATGTAAACAGTTCAATCTTAATAAGTCTCTTATGATTTCTCTTTCCTGTTTACCTCTTCATGTTCCACTTGAGTCCTGTATTTGAAAGTCAAATTTTCTATTCAACTCTGGTCTTTTCATCAGAATGCTTGAAAGTCCTCTATTTCACTGAATGACCATTTTTTCCCCTGAAGGATTATACTCAGTTTTGCTGGGTAGGTGATTCTTGGTTGTAATCCTATCTCCTTTGCCCTCCGGAATATTATATTCCATGCCCTGGTCCTTTAATGTAGAAGCTGCTAAATCTTGTGTTATCCTGATTGTGTTCCACAGTACTTGAACTGTTTCCTTCTGGCAGCTTGTAATATTTTCTCCTTGACCTGGGAACTCTGGAATTTGGCTACAATATTCCTAGGAGTTTTCCTTTGGGGATCTCTTTCAGGAGGAGATCTGTGGATTCTTTCAATTTCTATTTTGCCCTCTGGTTCTAATATATCAGGGCAGTTTTCCTTGATAATTTCTTGAAAGATGATGTCTAGGCTCTTTTTTTGATCATGGCTTTCAGATAGTCCAATAATTTTTAAATTCTCTCTCCTGGATCTATTTTCCAGGTCAGTTGTTTTTCCAATGAGATATTTCACATTGTTTTCTAATTTTTCATTCTTTTGGATTTGTTCTACTGTGTGTGATTTCTCATAAAGTCACTATCTTCCAATTGCTCTATTCTAATTTTTAAGGAAGTATTTTCTTCAGTAAGCTTTTGGACTTCCTTTTCCATCTGGCCAATTTTGCTTTTTAGGGCATTTTTCTCCTCATTGGCTTTTTGGACCTCTTTTGCCATTTGGGTTAGGCTATTTTTTAAGGTGTTATTTTCTTCAGTATTTTTTTGGGTCTCCTTTAGCATCACTCTCAGTTTTTCCTCTACTTCTCTAACTTGCTTCTCAAAATCGTTTTTGAGCTCTTCCATGGCCTGGGACCAATTCATATTTTTCTTGGAGGCTTTGGATGTAGGGGCTTTGACTTTGTTGTCTTCTTCTGGTTGTATATTTTGGTCTTCTTTTTCACCAAAGTAAGATAATATAGTCTGACTCTTTTTGCCTGCTTGCTCATGATCCGGCCAATTACTTGAGTTTTAAACTCTTTGTTAAGGTACGAATCTGCTTCCAATGTGGAGAATGTACTGTCCCAAGCTTCGGGGGGTTTGTACAGCTGTTTTCAGAGATACTTGTAGGGACCTGTAAATTTTCAGTTCTTCCAAGGTGGTATGATAAGGGGCAAGGTGTTTACTCCTTTCCTGGCCTGCGACTACAAGTACTCCTTTCTGTCCTGTAACTGTGAGGAGGGGCTCCTCTCCACAATCACTACAAGCTCCACCAAGCCAGCGCTCCTCCTCACCCCAGCACCGCTGCCCAGAACTGTGGCCCAGATCCAAACATGGGCAAAGCAAGAGATTCCTGCCTCAGCACTGGCAAAGAGATCCCTGCAATCCCTCTCTGATCAGCCACTGGATTCCCCCTCAGTGTGTGGGCCGGAAGCTCAGGAAGCAGATACCCCCCCACAGGGCCACGCTCTTGGGGAATGGAGCTGAAACCCCGCCTTCCTTCTCAGCACCGACAGAAACAGACTTTTCCCACTGACCTTCTAATTTGTCTTTGGCATTGGTGGATTGAGGAGTCTGGAAACCTCCACAGCTGCCCGAGATTCAGTCCTCTGAGGCCTGCTCCAGGCTTGCTGCAGCCTGCGCGCCCACGCTGCGGCCTGTGCACCCACGCTGCACTGCGCTGCGCTCCCAGCCCTTCGTGATACACCTTTCTGATCAATCATCCAGGTTGTCTTGGGCTGGAAATTGGTTTCACTCTGTCTTTTTGTGGGTTCTGCTGCTTCAGAATTTGTTTAGAGCCATTTTTTATGAGTATTTGGAGGTTTGGAAGAGAGCTCAAGCAAGTCACTGCTTTCACTCCGCCATCTTGGCTCCGCCCCTGGCTCTTGTTTTACTGAAAAAAGTGAAACTATTCACCAAAAGCATCCTCTTTTCCCCTCTTCCTCATTTCATATCACCCAGATGCTTTCTGTAACTATGTGTTCCTTCACCTTTGTCTCACATGAAGAGGCTGCCATATTCTTTGTCGAGGTAAACCCCACTACTTAAAAAAGCAACCCCATTCAATCCCATCTCCTCCAGAAGACCACCTCTCTAATAACCCCATTCTCTCACTTATCATCTTTAATCTCTTCCTGTCTACTAGCTATTTCCTTGAGAACATGATCATGTTTCCCCCATCCTCAAAAAGTCCTCATGATCCTTTCATTCTTGTTGTCCCATATCTTTTTTTAATTAATTTATTTATTTTTAGTTTTCAACATTCACTTTCACAAGATTTTGAGTTTCAAATTTTCTCCCCATATGTCCCCTCCGTATCCCAAGATGGTGTGGATTCTGAATCCCCTTCACCTAATCTGCCCTCCTTTCTATTGTCCCATATTTTTTCTGCTCTTTATGGCAGTTTTTGAGAAGGCCATCTCCAATTTCCTCTCCTCTCTTCCTCTTCCTTTTCCTCTCCTCTCACACTCTTCTTAACTTTCTACAATCCAGCTTCTGACCTCATTTAACTAAAACTCTTCTCTCCAAAGTTACCAATGACCTCTTGATTGCTAAATCACAATACCGTTTTCTCAATCTTCATCCTTCTTGATCTCTCTACAGGCTTTGACACTGTCAGTTGCCTTCTTCTCCCTGATACTGTCTTCTCCCTAGGTTTTCAGGACAATACTCTCCTGGTTATAATACCTATATGACTTCTCCTCAGTTTCTGCTGGATCCCTTGCCTGAATTGCCTTGTTTCTCACTAGCCACGTATCAGTAAGACTGTTTTGTGGGTTTTCTTTTTTTTTTTTTGGCTAGGCAATGGGATTAAGTGACTCGCCCAGGGTCACAGAGCTAATAAGTGTTATGTGTCTAAGGCCAGATTTGAACTCAGGTCCTCCTGAATTCAGGGCCACCACTCTATCCACTGTGCCACCTAGCTGCCCCAATGTATCAGAAGATCCTTGTAGCTGTTTTGTGCTCAGGTGACCAGGAACGAATTTTGCCAGCCTAAGCCTTTAGCCTCCCTGAGTCAATCAAGCACCAAAAACTGTTTCAATAACTTTTAAGGAAAAAAAGCTAAATGAATCTGTAAGGAGGAGAGGAAGATTAAGATACGTCACCTCAAAACAGAAGACTAAAAAGGCTGCAGTACCAAAGGTCTTTAATTGAGGCAAGGGACACCAAAAAGTATCAGAGTACTAGAGTGCCCTAGGAGGGACAGAGGGGGCACAGTTTAAAGACACTTCAACAGGAAGGGAGTTTCATGAAAGGCACAGCCTCTAGATGCTGTTACATAAGTTGTTTTGCAGAATAGCTGAAAGTCCATAGAGAAGGCTGAAAAGGCTCAGGGAGTAGAAACGTCTGGTCAGAACAGCAGGCTCTAGGTCTGTTGTACTTTTTTTTTTTAGCAACATGTAGTTTCCCCAATTATCTCTTTTAATTAGTTTTATTTTTGATTTTGCTTTTCCTAAGATTATAATTACTACCTCTGCCTTTTCTACTTCAGCTGAAGCATATTAGATTCTGTTCTAGCACTTTATTTTAATCCTGTGTATGTCTTTCTGTTTTAAGTATGTCTCTTACAACAAAACAAAACAAAACACAAATTGTTGGATTCTGGTTTCTAATCCGTTCTGCTATCTGCTTCCATTTTATGGGTGAGCTCATCCCATTCATATTCACAGTTATGATTACTGTGTCCTTCCCACCATCCCATTATCTTCTGTTTCTTCCTCTCTCTCTCTGTGTCTCTCTGTCTTTTTATCCTGTTCCTCCTCAAACATCTATTTTGCTTGTGACCACTGCCTCCCCTAATCCACCCTCTCCTTTATCATCCCCCATTTCTTTCTCTCATCTCTTCCCTCTTATTTCCCTATTTCATAAATTACATTTCTATACACAAATGAGTGTATGTGTATGTGTGTATATATGTATAGATTGTGTGTATTTTTATTATATGTATAATATTTTACATATGAATGTGTGTATATATTTTTTCCCCTCCTTTGAACCAATTCTGATGAGAGTAAGGTTCAAGAATTGTCCACCAACCCATCCCCATTTTCCTCTCCATTGTAGAAGGTTTTCCTTGCATGCCTCTTTTACGTAAGACAATTTCTAAGATGACTAGCAATCTTCTTGTTATTAATTGGAATGGCTTGGGGTTTTTTTGGGTCCAAGTCAAAGAAAAACCTCTTAACCTTTTTTTTTAAACAGCATTTGACATGGTTAAAAATTTCTCCCTTTTGATGCTCTTTCCTTGACTTCTGTGACTTTGTACTGTCACAGTCCTCCCGTCTTTCTGATCACTCTCCTACTTCTCTTAAATATGAGACAAAATCATTGTTTTCTCCTTGGCCTTCTCCTGTATCTCTGCACTGTCTCTTCAAATGGCAATATGTGACTGAGACTTCAGGTGAAGGATGGGGTAGAAGTGGCCTTTCTCTGTTTTCAAGAGCATCATGCTGACCACACCCATATGGCAACAAGTATAGGGGGCTGAAATCAATGACTTTGTGCCTAGATTTCTGGTTACATTTTTGTGCTTTTGTATTTGTTCTTTCCTGATTTTATATGAATAATCATTCATACTGCGCCTCAGTGGATAGAGTGCCAGACCTGGAGTCAGCAAGACCTGAGTTCAGATCCAGCCTCAGTTGATTACTAGCCATGTTATCCTGGGCAAGTCACCTGACCTGTTTGCCTCAATTTCCTCATCTCTAAAGTGAGGATTATAATAGTTCCTGCCTTATTGTGAGGATCAGATGAGATGACTGTAAAACATTTAGCACAGTGCCTGGCACATAGTAGGCTCTTCATAAATGTTAGATATTATTACTATTATTAATATCCTGAAGTGGATATACCTAGGCTTAGAGATGACTTTGTAAGTTTAGGAGGTTTGGGAGTTCTAGGTCCCATCAGAATAGAATAGAAGAGTGAAGACGTCAGCAACTAGAGTAGTTTTGGAAGCAACTAGAGATGGCTACTAACAAGAGTGTAATCCAAACTTTACCAGCAAACACATACTGTGAATTGTTTGGACAATGCAGAGTCAAAGTAAAATGAAGTCTTGAAAACTACTTTATGTTCTGATGAGGTTTAAGTATTTGCTTGTCTGTCAACTGTAGCAGTAGTGAGAAGTTAAGTTAAGGAATTCTGGTTTCAGTCTTTCTGTTAATGCATAATATAATTCTTATGTTTAGCATTTCTTTTGCATATAGGAATAAATTGCCTGTACCATATCTGATTTATATAGAACACTGAGTACCTTTTGATGCTTCCTTTTTGGGCAAACTTTAGACATGAGATAAGTTCATTTGCTGTAAGTTAATTTGCCTCTGAGGCAGTGGGCTCTGGGGATTAATGAGTAAAAGAGAGTTAATGAATAAAAAGACTTGAAACCTAACCTCTCTCTCAGTAGAGATGTTCCGTAAGACCTAACCTGTTCCAAACTATCTAGATGGGTACAGAACAGGAAACAGGACAATCTTGTGGGCCCATCAATGGTTTCTCAAGGTCAAATTTATTTCAGGAAAAGTATGAATTCAACCAACTTCTTTCATGGGAAAATGCCTTCTTTCTAGATGGTGAATAAAACCTTCCATTAAGGTAGCTTAGGCCTTAAGACGCCGGCCAAAGAAGCTTTGGCACATGGGATCCTTTCTGAACCTGAGGCTCTTTTATGGATTGTGTCTCTTTCTCTTCTAAATAATTTTAGGTAGCTGTTCTTATAATCCATAATAGAAGAACAGAAAGGGAATTGAAAGAGGGACAATTTCATCTCAATCTCAGTTTACTTAATCCATATACCAAGATAGAAACTGTTTTCTTTTTGATTTTGTATCAGGGTCAGGGCTTCGTTTATTATCCTACCCACTTAAAAGTACTTATTTTTTAGGAAAGAACTCTTCTTGATGGAATCAATCGGTCATAACTATCTGAACAGGGCTACAACACCTTCTTGAATCAATCGAAGCTATTTCTCTAAAAGGCTTGGTTAAACTCTAATGAATTTGTTTAAAAACAAAAAAAGGAGGAGCTACCTCAGAACCAGATAAAAATTCTGATAAAAGAGGAATGAATTGGGTCCTATGGTACTAAGCCAAGAACTAGAAATAAAAAGAGAAAAAAGGACTAAGGAATGACAGAAAAGACATATAGAGGATGATCATTGGGTTTACAGGTATTGTGAATCAGAAGACCAGAGCTGATGAAGACCCTCACCGCCTCACCCTCTTCCTCAAGGATGGAGGGAGGTCCCAAGGAAAGCTATACTTTTCCAGTCCTGGCCCTGTCTTATAATCTACTGTTTCATTACCCAGATTTTTCCAGTAACATGAATTTAGCTCAACCACAAAGAAGCTAGGGGATAACTATATATATATGTATGTATGTATATATATACACACACACACACACGCACACACATAAATTTAGGCACCAAGTACAACTTCTGGCTAAATTTTAGGAATTTTCCTACCTAGGGGCTTGGAGAGATTACAGGTGAACATGAATTTAACTCCTCGTCTGAAATAAACTCCCCAAAACAGCACCAAAGGAACCGCTGCTTCTTAATGCACCTAGGATTGATATAAACTTCTTCTTATAATAGGGTGATTTATCTTCTTCATAAAAGCAATCCCAAAGCAGTGAACTGTCCATAAGGTATAACAAGCAACAACCATTTAGTAAGAAGCGCCTACTATGTGCCAGGTACGGGGAATACAAAGATGTTTAACCTTGCTCTCAAGGAACTTACATTTTATTGGAAGAGACAATATGCTATTAGGGTGAGGGACTGGACTTATGGTTTTATTAATGAATGCAAACTCCCAGATGAAGAAATTCCATCTATTCATGTAGGTTGTGATCTTCTGAAACTTTTAGTCTTAAGGAGCTGAGAAGCTGAGATTTGTGCCAGGGGACCAAGCCAGGATGTGATGAAGATGACAGGTCTTTCTGGGTCCAAGACCAGCTCTCCATCTACTAAAGTAAAGACAGGCATAGCTTGTTTTATTGTGCTTTGTTTTATTGCACTTCCTTGCATTTATTTTATTTATTTATTTTTACAAATTCAAGGTTTGTGGCAACTTGAGTTGAGCCAGTCTTTGGGTGCCGTTTTTCCAATAATGTGCTCACATTGAATCTCTATGTCGCATTTTGGTAATTCTCACCATATTTCAAACTTTTTCAACATTATTATATCTTTATGTTGATCTGTGATCAGTGATCTTTGATGTTACTATTGTAATTGTTTTGGGGGTGCCATAAACCTCACCCATATAAGATGGTGAACAATCCATAAATGCATGTATTCTAACTGCTCCACCCAATGGCCATTTCCTGTCTCTCTCCTTATTTCTTGAGACTCAATAATATTGAAATTAGGCCAATTAATAACCCTCCAATGGCCTCTAAGCATTCAAGTGAAAGGAAGAATCAGTCTATTTGGCAAACTTCACTGTTGTCTTAAGAAATTGCCACAGCCACCCAACTCTTCAGCAACCACAAACTTGATCAGTCAGCAGCCATCAACACTGGGGCAAGACCCTCCACTGGCAAAAATATTATGACTTGGGGCAGCTAGGTGGGGCAGTGGATAGAGCACTGGCCTGGAGTCAGGAAGACCTGAATTCAAATCCCACCTTAGACATTTAACACTTACTAGCTGTGTGACCTTGGGCAAGTCACTTAAACCCATTGCCTAGCCAAAAAAAAAAAAAGATTATAACCTGCTGAAGGCTCTCTGTTTAGCATGTTTTAGCAATAAAGCATTTTTTAATTAAGGCATGTACATTGTGTTTTTTAGACAATACTACTGCATACTTAACAGACTACAGTATAGTCTAAACATTAACTTTTATATACACTGGGAAAACAAAAATTCATTGCTTTACTGCAATTTTCCCTTTATTGCAGTGGCTGGGGAACCAAAGCCAAAATAGCTCCGAAGTAGAAGAGTTGGGGAGAACTAGAAGCTGGGGGAGAGGAAGGGTGAAACCAGCTACAACCTCATGTAGGAGGCTGATATTCCATCCCTTCTCCAACAGATCACCCCTTCTTTCACTTATTCTCAATCTCTCCCGCTTTACTGGCTCACTCCCTACTGCCTATAAACATACCCATATCTCCCCCACTCTGAAAAAACCCTTCAAAAGTTTTTTTTTAATTTTAAAAAAATTCTTCACTTGATTCTTCCAGCCCTGCTAATTATTGTCCTATATCTACTCTCCACGTTGTGGCTAAACTTGAAAAGGCTGTCTACAATGGGTGCCTCCACTTTCTTTCTCTCCTCTCACTCTCAACCCCTCACAATCCAGCTTCTGACCTTATCATTCCCCTGAAACTGCTCTCCCTCGGGTTATCAATAATCTATTAATTGCCAAATCCGATGGCTTTTTTCTCAATCCTCATTATTCTCCCTCTCCCCGCAGCCTCCGATGCTGCCGAGCACTCTCTCCTCTCCATGTTTTTGGGACACTACACCCTCGTGGTTTTCCACCTCCCTATCTGACCTATCTCCTTTGCTGCATCCTGTAGAAGTCCTCTTCTCTTTCTCCCTCTCCGTTACCTCACTTGTTGCACTCATCAACTCCCATGACCATCTCTATGCTGACGATTCTCAAATATACCTGTCCTGCCCTAACTTCTCAGCTGACCTCCAACCTTGCACCTCCAACTGCCATTCAGACACCTTAAACTCAACACATGCCAACCAGAACTCATTATTTTACCCCCTAAACACCCCCCTCCCCACACCTTCCCTTCATCCTTCCAGGCTGGATTCTTCCCTATCTCAACCCCACCCCTCAATATCCAAGCTGTTGCCAAGACCTGTTTTCTGCTCTATCTCTGGATCCCCAAACCGCCGCCATCCTGGTGCAAACTCCGCCCTCTCTCACCTCTCACTCGAGCTTCTGGCAATAGCCTGCTAGGGGGCCTGCCTCCTTCAACTCTCCCCCAACTCCAACCTCCATTCTGCCACTAAAGTGATTTTTCTAAATCGAAGCATGTCACCTCCCCTACTCAATAAACTCCAGTGTTTCCCAAACGCCTCCAGGATAAAATACAAAATGTTCTACTTGGCATTCAAAGCCTTTCATAAGCTATCCCCCCTTGTCTTTCCAGCCTTCTCACATTTTCAGCCCTCCACCTACTCCTGGACTCAGTGACTCGTGGTTGTTCCAGGAACAAAACCCTCCATCTCTGGACTCTGAGCATTCTCTCTGGCTGTCCCAGTGCCTGAAACGCTTTCTCCTGCCTCCTGACCTCTCCGGCTTCCTCTAAGTCCCAACTAAAATACCCCCTGGGGGGTGGGGCATCCCTAGTCATCTTCACCTGTGTCTTGCCACTGGAGCCAGATGGCTGTCGGGGAGAAAGTGAGGTTGGTGACTTTGCACAACCCTCCCTTACACTTGCATGTCCTGGCATCACCTCCCTGAAGTCACTGTCCTCTTTGAGAAGGAAGGACAAACAACGACAAAATCCCCGCTTCTACTGGAAACCTTCCCCAGCCCGTCCTAATTCCAATGCCTTCCCTCGGTTTGTCCGGCATAGAGCTTGCCTTGTCCATGTTTGTTTGCATATTGTCTCCCCCTATACTCCCTGAGCTCCCTCAGGACAGAGACTGTCTTTTGCCCCTTTCTGTATCCTCAGCGCTCAGCACGGTGCCTGGTATACAGTAGGCGCTTCATAAATCGTAACTGACAGAGCTTAGGAGGAGCGGGCCTACCAGCCCTTTTCCCGGAGCACGCTTTGGGCTAAGCATCTTTCGTGCCCGGGGCAAGGCAGGCGGGCGCCAGGGCAGCGCGTCCCCTCCTCCCTCCTCCCCCCTCTGGGGCCCGGGCAGCGCGTCCCCTCCTCCCTCCTCCCCCCTCTGGGGCCCGGGCAGCGCGTTCCCTCCTCCTTCCTCTGGGGCCCGGGCAGCGCGTTCCCATCCCCCTCGGCCCGGGCCGTCCCGGCTCCGCGCCGCGCTCCGAGCCGGGGGGTGGGGGCGTGGGCGGCCGGGGGCGGGGGGAGGAAGCCGAGCCCGCCGCGGGAATGTGGAGCAGTCAGGGGCGGGGAGCGGGCTGCGGCGGCCTGCAGAAGAAAGGAACGTGGCTCCCGCCGCTGCCCGAGCGGAGCGAGGCCGGCCCCGGCGCTCCGAGCCGCAGTGACCGCCCGCCCGCCGGCCCGCCATGGTGAACCCGAGTCGCGTGAGGCCCCAGCTGCCGGCGGGCGCTCCCCCCAGAGCCGAGCCAGCGGCGGCCCGGGCCAGGCTGAGCGGGCCAGCCCCTGGCGCCGACGGCGGCCTCGCGGCCCCGGGCCTCCCCTCCCCGGGCGGCCTCCGGGAGCCGCGGGGGCTGGACATCGAGATGGAACGGCTGCGGCAGGCGGCGGCCCGAGACCCCCCGGCCGGGGCCTCGGCGTCGCCGTCGCCGCCCCTGTCGGCGTGCTCGAGGCAGGCGTGGAGCCGGGACAACCCGGGCTTCGAGCCAGAGGAGGACGAGGACGACGACGACGACGACGAGGTGGAAGGGGAGGAGGGCGGCATGGTGGTGGAGATGGACGTGGAGTGGCGGCCCGGCAGCCGCAGGTCCGCCGCCTCCTCCGGGGTCGCCTCCTCCGGCGCCAGCGGCCTGGGGCTGGCCGGCTTCCACGGCGGCAGCCTCCCGAGCGGCCGCCGCCGCCGGAGGAGGGAGGCGCCGGGGCCCGTGTGCGCTGGCCCCGCGGGCCCCGGAGAGGCTCTGCACCGCCACCTCCCCCTGGACGGGCCGCCGCCGCCGCCGCCGCCCCCGCCCCGGGCGCCCGGGGCCCAGAAGCTGCTGCGGGCGCTGCGAGGTGAGGCGGGCTTGGGGCGGCGGGCCTGGGCTTCTGTACCGAACCGCTGCAGCCTTTACTACGAATGTCACGGTGCTCTGGGGTTACTATGTATCCACCATTGCAGCTGTTACACATTTACGGGGATCGTAGAACAATGTTGCAAAAAGCCTTAGCTTTGTCGGCAGGAGGGTGGTGGGACCCTCGCCCGAGAAATCGCTGCGAGACAAAGATAATCTTGCAGCTGAGTCTTCTGGTCTAAACTTTGGATAGATTGCTAAAACTGGCAAGTCCGAATTGAGTAATCGATTTGTAGAGGATGGGGGCGGGGCAGGGAGCTTTCAAGGGGATCAAAAAGAGAGGGTGAGAGTTTTCCAATTAGCGCATCTGGTAGCAAAGTTTTTGTCCCGCTCATCCTGGGAAAAACAAACAGACCCAAAACATTGAATTTGGACTTTCCCTGGAAGGATCAACAATGAATTGGATTTTGGTGCACATTGTGAATTTAACCCCTCGAAAAGCACGTACTCCTTCAAAGTTTCTTGTGGGGAAAGAAGTTTTATGAAATGTTGCTTGCTAAAACTTATCTAGCAAGTTTATTTCTTCAGGAATGTTTTTTCTCCTCCACTGTCATGTTGAACTTTTAAACCCTAATATAGAATTTAAGTGGATGGTGCAAAAGAGCATGAGCCTCGTATTTAAATTATGTTTAAATGTCTCAAGTGTTTAAATAGTGCCTTTTAACGTATACCCTGATAGTGGGAGGGAATCGTTAGCTATGCAGTTCATTTGAAAGACCTGAGTTCAAATCCGCTATCTGATTTTTAATGTTAATGTGAATTTATGCAAGTCACTTAATCTCCCTCAGTTTCCTCCTCCTTAAAATAATGTTGTGCTAGATGGTAGAGGGTTAGAGTCACTTCCAACTCAAATTCTGTGATTGTGCAGATATTAGAGGGTTTGTGGGAAATGAGACAAGTTGGGGTAGCATTGTGATGATTTCAAAGCCAAGCTGAGGAATTTAAACTTCTTTTTGTAAACCTTGATGTATCCACAGCTTTTGAGCTGGAGAATGACCTAATGAGGACAGTATTCTAGAATGATTAATCAAGCAGTGGTATGCAGGATGGACTGGAGACGTGAAGGAATGGGAGAGAGGCCATCTATGTCCATTCTCTATCTGAATAAGCATCTTCCATAGAACCTGAAAGTATTTCACCCAGGCTATCCCCTCATACAGCTGCATTTGATAATGATAAGTTTGCTTGGTCCTAAATCACTCACATGCATAGGCAACTATTGGGACTTCTCTCAGTGAATATCCATGACTTTTTCTAGTTCCAACTCAGAAGTCAAATTAAATTTGGAAACCAGAAACTGTGCTTTGGGGGGAAATAAACATTACTTGTGTATTTGTCGTGGGTTCAATGAGTCACTCTAGAACTTGGGCCTAAATCCTTGGTTTGCAGTGAAGAGAAGATGTGACAGGAAGGAAGACTCAGGTGATGAAAAGGATGTTTGCTTAATACCGGGAAAGGCTCTGGACTCAGAAATTAGTTAGTTCTTCCCCCTCCACCCCCACCCCCAGCTGAGAGGATGAGACAGAAGGACTAAGAAAAGACCGCCAGATTTGACCATTAAGAGACTGGTAATTTTAGAGCAGTTTTAGTTGAGTGATGAAGTCAGTAGACAGATTGAAAAGGTCTGAAGAGTCTGAGAGGAGAAGAACTGAGGATAGTGAGTGTAGACAACTTTTTCTTTCTTAAATTTTTTTTTATTGACATCTTTTGTTTTCTTATCATCCATGTTCCCCAGTGTTTCCATCCATTCATTTCAGAGAGCCATCCCTCCTGATAAAAAAATTTTAAGACTAAAAAAAAATTTCAGAAAAATTAACAGATGTATGAAATTACATAAATGTAAAAAATGAAAAAATGTTAATTAACCAAAAATGTAAAAAGTTCACAAATGTAACAAAAGTCTGACATTTTATATAGTGTTCCACACCAATTGTCTACTACCTTTATAAAGAAGGGGTAAAGAGGTGCCTTTTCATTATCGCTTCCTTAGGGCAAAGTTTAGTCAATATATATTTTTTTTCAATTAACAAAAAATTTATTTTATTTTCCTCACACTTCCCCCTTTCTTAAAAACCAAGAAAAAAGGAAAGAAAACTCTTGTATGATGTATATTACCAAGGCAGATCAATGCCTATGTTGGCCATTCCCAAAATATATGCCCCAGTCTGTACCCTGAGCCTATCACCTCTCTGTAAGGAAGTGGGTAGCATACGTCCTCTGGAATCATACGGTCTGGAATCATGTTTCCTTATTGTGGTAATCAGATTTCTCAAATCTTTCTAAGTTGCTTATACAGGTAGCTTTTTTAAGAAGTTCAGGTGAGAAAGGGAGTTTTCTGTTTTGAAGAATGTTTCTGCTGTAGCCCAGAGGCTGTGCTCTTCATCGGAGTTAGTAGCACTGTGAAATACTATCAGGATTTTAGAGTTGCTCAGGTTGGCTGCATATCGGTCACATGTTGTAATATGACAGTTGTTGCCTACATCTGTGGAGAAGACAATTCTCTATAACTGTAAGTTGGAGAGAAAGTGCCCAATTGGTGTTGGTAAAGGGAGGTTCCTCAACTGAGGGTTCTCTTTACCAATTAAATTTTAGGTCTCATCCCTGTCCCTTTTTCTTCCCTTATTATTATGGCATAAAAGGGGATTTAGAAAATGTGAGTTTTTGTGAACACTTTGTATAAAATAGAACATTAATTCTTTCATTGTCTGCAGAAATCTAGGAATATAGTTTACTCATTTACCTGACTGAGCTCTCTGCAGGTTTGCTAACTGGCTAATGAAGATGATGGTACAATGCTATATCAATACATCACTTGTTGATGTGCTCAGAAATTTGAAGTACGGTGTTTGAATTGCATGGATTAGGATAGTAACCTGTCCTTAAGATAAAATGCATTAGAGTCTGTTCTATGCCTGTAAGGCTACTTTAAAATCATTCAGTTCATTAAACATGTATCATGCACCTGTTATGTGTGAGAGGCACTGTGCTGGATACTGGGAATTCAGGCACTTTGGTTATGTGAGATAATTTTACCCATTCTTCCTCTCCTTTTCCCCAAGTCCCCAACTGTATGTCTCTTCCCCTTTATCCATTTTTCTTAGATCATTGAAACATAGCAGAATTACTCCCAGATCCTCTGTCTAATTAGAAGCGTTCTGTGATCCCTGATAATGATATAGGGGAATACATGGTTCATCTCTCCATATAAGAATATAAATAGTTTATAAATCCTTCTTTAGTCTCTTATGATTGCTTAATTATATGTACCTTTTTAAGCTTCACTTGACTCCTATATTTGTATGTGAAATTTTCTACTCAGCTCTGGTGTTTTCATCAGTTCACAATTTTGGTAAAGGTCCATTTCCTCCTGCGCCTCTCCATAGGAGTTTATCTTGGCTATAAGCCTAGATCTTGTACCTTCTGGAATATCATATTCTAAGCTTTGTACTCCTTTGTAGTAGTGGCTGCTAAATCTTGGTTAATCCTGACTTGGCTCCATGCTATTTGAATTCTTTCTTTCTGATTGCTTGCAGTATATTTTCTTTGATCTGGAAGTTATGTAATGTTCTTGGGAGTTTTTATTTTGGGGTTTCTTTCAGGAGGTGACTGGTGGACTCTTTCTCATTCTGCTTTTCCCTCTGATTCTAAGAGATCTGTGTAGTTTTGTGATTTCCTGAAATATGATGCCTAGCCTCTTTAAAAATGTTTTTTTAATTATCTTTCTTTGAACTGTGTTCCAAGTCAGTTGTTTTTGCTATAAAATACCTAAAATTTTCTTCTCCTTTTTTCAGTCTTTTGATTTTGTTTTAATATTTCTTGATATTTCATGGAGTCAAATTAGACATTTGGTTAATTCTAGTTTCAGGAAATTATTTTCTTTGGTAAGGTTTTTTCCCAAAATGAAGGATTTGGGGCAGCCTGCAAAAAATGTAGAGGATGTAAAACAGGCCTGCACAACATACTGCCCAAGGACCACTTTGACAAGACTGCAAGTGACCTGTGGGCATGTGTTGTTTAGGCCTGATTTAAGATAGTACTGAATTGAGGAGATAGCAGCCGATGGCATCTGAGTGAAGGGAAATTTCTATTTCATTTTCAATTTTACCCTCTGGTTCTAAGATATCAGAGCACTGTCCTTCATAATTTCTTGAAAGATGATTTTTAGGCTCTTTTTTTTTAAATCATGGCTTTCAGGTAGTCTAGTTATTCTTAAATTATCTCTCCTGGATCTGTTTTCCATGTCAGTTGTTATTCCAATGAGATATTTCACATTTTTTTCCTATTCTTTTGAGTTTGTTTTATTGTTTCTTGATGTCTTCTGGAGTAATTAGCTTCTACTTGATCAATTCTAATTTTTAAGGAATTATTTTCTTCAGTGAGCTTTTGTATGTCTTTTTCCATTTGGACAATTCTGCTTTTTAAAGGAGTTTTTTCTTCAATGAATTTTTGTGCTCCCTTCATCATTTGCCCGATTCTGTTTTATAAGATGTTGTTTTCTTCAGTATTTTTTGGTGCTTCTTTTACCAAGCTGTTAATTCTCTTTTCATGATTTTGTTACATCACTGCTGGTTTTTTTCCTCAATTTTTTCTTCTACCATTCTTATCTCATTCTTTGCCCCTTCCAGTAATTCTTGTTGAGCTTATTTCCAATTTGTATTTTTCTTTGAGGCTTTGCTTGTAGCTGTTTTCATGTTATTTTCTTCTGGTTTGTGTCTTGATCTTCCCTGTCATCATAGTAGTCTCTTATGGCCAAGTTCTTTTTTGTTGGTCTTTGCTCATTTTTCCAGCCTATTTCTTGACATTGTAATGTAAACATTATGTTCACCCTCTTCGATGGAGAAATACTGTCCCAAGCTTCAGGCTTTTTTGTACTGGTATTTTCAGAGCTAGTTCTGGGTATCTGTAAGATTTTGTTGCTAACAAGGTGGTGTGATCTGAGGAGAGGTTTGGTCACTTCTCTTCTCTGTGCTCTGGTCCTGAAAAAGGCCCCTTCTCCCCTGCAGCCACAAGTATTTGTGCTGCTCTCTACCCTGCAGTTGCGATCAGGGTCCCTGCTCCTTTGTCACTGACCACAAGCACTCTGCACCCTAGAGCTTTGACCTGGAATGATACATGGGCAGTAGAGTTGCCAAACAGTCTCTGGTCCTGCACCCAATGTCAGCTCCAGGTGCTCTGTAATCTCTTTCTGACCAGTTGTCCAATTTCCTTCCTGTCTATGGGTTGAAAGCTCCAGAAGCTGCTGCTGCTGCTTCTGTCACAGTAGACTCCAAGGCCAATAGCTGGTATGGCCACCATGTGTGCTTCAGGCTGGCCCCCACCCCAGTGTCACAGGCTTCTTCATTGCCTCAGGCTGGAAAAATGTCTCACTCTGACTTTTTGTTGTCTCTGCTGCTCCAGAATTTGATTTGATGCATTATTTTAAAGTTGTTTGGAGGGGAATGCTGGGAGAATTTGGCTAGGTCGCTGCCTTTACTCCACAGTCATGGCTCTGCCTCTGTGTATAATTTGCTTTGTCTCTTCTAGGCTTCATATAGAACTCACTTCCCTCCATCCTCTCAGCTCAGGACTTTGCCTTATGTCATACTTCTTAGGAAAAAATTGAGACCATTTGCCTTGAGCCCTCTTTTCTCCCCTCTTCTATGTCTCTCATGATACTTTTCCCTCCACCATCTCCTTTATTACTGCAGTCTCTGATGACAGCGTTGCCCTCCTTCTTGCAAACCTCTCTACTTGTTGATCTCATTGCTTCCTGATTTCTACAACAAATTGCCTCTGCCATTATCCATATTTCCTCAGTAGTCAATATTTCTCTTTACTGGCTGCTTCCCTGTTGTTTACAAACAGGCCTATAGCTTCCCAATTCTAAAAAAAAAAAAAAAACCCTTCCATTGCTGCAGCCATCCTTGCCAGCTTACAGCCTTGGCCTTCAGCTTCACTCCATGAAAAGGCTGCCTACGATTGGTTTCCTCCTCTTGTTCTCCTCTCATTTCTTCTCAATCCCTTTGTAATCTGGCTTCCAATCTAATCGTTTAACCAAATCTACTTTCTCCAAAGTTACCAATAGTCCAATTGCTTAACTTAATATCCTCTTCCTTCTTTCCCCCCTTTTTTCTTTCTTCATTTTGACATTTAATATCATTTCTTCTTCCAGGCATTCTCCCCTCTCCTTTTCCCGTTGCTCTTTCTTGATTCCTTTATCTTTCTAACTACTCTTTTTCAGTCTCCTTTACCACTTCATCTCTATTGTAGCATTCATGGTTGTCCCCCCAGGGCTCTGTCTTGGACTCTTTTTTTTTTTATCCACACTATCTCATTTAGCAATCTCATTAGTTTCTGTGGATTCAGTCATGATCTCCCTGCTGGTGATTTCTAGTTCTGTATATCCAGCTCTGACTTCTAGGCTGAACTATGCCCAATGCTACAGTGCAGCTACTCACCAGTCCCTTGATATCCAAATTCATTTCTCCTCTACAACATCTCTAATATATACTTCTTTCTTTCCACTCACACGGTCACCACCCCTGATTTAAATATTCATCACCTCTCACTTAGATTATTATCATAACCTCCTAATTGGTCTCCCTACCTGATGTATTTCTCTACTTCACTCCATATTCCACATAACTACCAAAGGGATTTTTCTGAAGCACAGATTTGACCATATCACACAGCTATTATGTGTGAGACAAGTTTTGAAGACCATATTAAATAACTCCAGTGGCTTCCTCTTACCTCTCGGATCAAACATTTAATCATCCTTACAGCCTGGCTCCTTCCTGCCTTCCCAGTTTTCTTACACATTATTCCCCGCAGTGCAGTCTGCAGCCCAGCCATACTGGCCTCCCTCGTTGCTGACCTCCCTCCCCAGCTCTGTGCATCACACTGGCTGCCCTTTATGTCTGGTGTGTTCTCACTCACTTCTACCTCTTAGAATCTCTGCCTTCGTTCAAGACTCAGCTTAAGAGCTGCCTTAGCAGGCAGTCTTTCCCAGGACCCCTAGCTGCTAGTGTACTCAGAGTTATCTTCCATCTACTGTATCTGTATCTTGTGAATATATCTGTGTATTTACCTTATGTACACCATTGGAGTGAACTCCTTGTGGCCAGGAATTGTTTTTCCCTTTGTCTTTGTATTCCCAGGGCCCAGCGCAGTGTCTGCCATATAGTAAGCATCTAATGAAAGCTTGCTGATTGATTAAAAGATGCCTTTAAAACACTTTTATCAGAAAAAGCACGTGTAGGTCAGGTGATGGGGGTTGTACTTAGTATATTTGTATCAAGTACTATAGTAGTTACTTAGATTACTTTTTATCTCGGTCACTATACTTAACACTATGCATTTCAATTTTATGAATCTTTAAGATGGAAATTTTAGTAACATATTAGATATATAACCTTATATCAGATTTTGTAATGAAAAATAGTTAATGGCCTTAAGTGGTTGTTCTCTTTTATGATTTTCTAGGTTTTTTCCTTGCCGTGTATGTTATAGCTGAAATGTGAATGAAATAAGTTAACTTATTATTATTATTATTATTATCTTTTAATATTTAAGGTCTCTGGGGAACAAGACTGATGGAAGAAAGCAATACAAGCCGAGAGAAATATCTGAAAAGTGTTCTGCGAGAATTGGTTACATACTTCCTCTTTCTTGTGGTTTTATGTATCTGTAAGTAGACCATTTCTTTGCATTACAAAGTTTATTTGCTCCCTCAGAAGCCTGTTTAAAAGAAAACATGCTTGACTCAAAGGGTCAGAGTCAAAATTCTTTCTGATTGGTCGTTGTTTTCAGTACAATTCAAAATTTAATAAAGGACTCATGTTCATTGTTAAACACTAAGTGATATTTCAGCCTTTTCTGATTGACTAGTGCATTACCAATTAAGTCAATTAAGCCTGGCATAATCCTAAGTTAAGGAAGTACTCTTAACAAAACTTACTGAGATGTCAGATTTTATTACCTACTATGAGAAGCAGAATGGCACGTCTGGCCATGGGGCCATAATGACCTAAGTTCAAGTTCTGACTCCAGTATATACTAGCAGTGTATCGTTGGTAGGTGACTTAATGGTACCCGAGATGGGCTTCTAAGACTTCAAGTTGCCCATCTGCATCCATGGAGAATTTCCTCACCAAGAGTTCTCTATATTAATGAAATCACAGATCTGAACAAAAAGAAAAATACAAAAGAATTACTATAAGCATAACATGAGGGGCAAATAATTTGTCGAGTTTAGCAGTTAGGAAGTCCAGAATGTTATCCTTTGTTTTTAAAATTACAAATTTAATTAACAGCAATAAAGCAAATAGATAAATATACAAACTACAAAAATGAAATCTTGTATTAAAACTTAAATATGCCATAGTCTAACAAAATAGGTAGGGCAGCTATGTGGTACAGTAGATAGAGTCAGCCTAGAGTCAGGAGAACCTGAGGTCAAATCCAGCCTCAGACATTTACTAGCAGTATGACCCTGGGCAAGTCACCTAACCCTGTTTGCCCCAGTTTCTTCATCTGTAAGATGAGCTACAGAAGGAAATGACAAACCACTCCAGTATCTTTGCCAAGAAAACCCCAAATGGGGTCATGAAGAGTCAGACATGACAGAAGAATGACTGAACAGCAAAGAACTAAATAGGCAGCTTGATAACAGTGGAAAGAGCAGGAGTGCTGGGTTCTATGGACATAGATTCAAATCTCACTTTTCAATTTACTTCCTGTGTGGCCTTGGGCAAGTGACTCAGCTTCCGCAGTTCTCTGTTTCCTCATCTGTAAAATGACAAAGGTTAGACTAGATGATCTTTTAAAATCTCTAATACTTGTAGAACTATGATCTTAATGATCAGGTTAATATACACCCTCCATTGGAGAGCAGTTAGTAACCACATCAAAAATATGTCCAAACTACTTAATAAACATAGATATTCAGATCAAGATAATCTTAAGATACCACTTTATGCCTACTATAATAGCAAAAATGCTCTTCCTTCAAAAAAAATTCAGTATTGCTGACCTGCAGAGAAAGTGGCAATATGATACGGAGTTAGTTGGGATTGTGGTGTGGCACAAACATTTTGAAGCGCAATCTAGCAATGTACAACGAAAGTCACAGAGCTGATCAGAACTTTAGACCCAGATAGCCTATTAGTAGGATTTATCCTAAAAATATCTATTCCCTTTACTAGGTTCAGTTTTGGGGGCCTCTTGAAAATCATCCCTCTTTGACTCATTTTGCCCCACCTAGAGTTTCTTCTAGGAATCCTTGAGTATGCCTCATGTCCAGAATCCCTCAGGCATACATAAAGGTCTCAGCTAACAATATATATTGGGTGTATAATAGGCGTTATGCTACACTACAGAAAAATGTAGGACTCAGTAGGCCCCCAAAAGCTAATTCTCTCTTCTTTCCTCTCTGGTGAGTCCTCTTTCCTCCTAGGTACCTGTATAGTTCAACATGCTCATGGGAAAGGGAAATAACCTGAGGTGACCAGAGAAACCCTTCCATTAGATCTGTACATCCAGATGCTTATGGTATGGCAGAGCACAAAGCCCAGGCTTTGGCTCCTCTGTATTGAAACTAAGTCTCTTGCCACTTCTCCCACTGGGACCTAGGGCTTAGTCCTCTTTTCTTCAAAAATGCTGGCACTTCAGGAACCCCTCTTTATCTCTCTAGAAAGCTTTTGGTCTCCGACTCTAGGAACCAAACACTGTCCAGAAAATTCCACCTCCAAGAAATACGGGTTTCAGGAATTATTTGGCCACCTGGTTCCTCCCTCCTGAGGCCATGGGATTGAAAGCATTCTGATCTAAAATGTGCTTCTGCTTCAGCCTGTGCCTCTGCCACTTCATAGTTGGATGCACTTCCTCTGCTGGTGCCATCTTTGGGGCTGAAAGCCTCACCATTTGGTCTGGTGGAGTTATTTGTACCCAGGTGCAGGCATCAATCCCCTCTCCCCAGGGAACAAAGTCTGTTTGCATGTTTCTGGTTTCATCTCTCTTTCCCTCTACCCCTCCCTCACTCCTCTTTCTCTCTCTCCCCTCTCCCTTTATATAATACATATTATATATAATAGATTTTCTACAGATATAATATATGATATTGCAAGTAATATATGGTTATACTATATTACATATAATCTATATGGAAGGGGGGAGAAAGAGAGAGAGGGAAAGAGAAGGAAGGGGGAAAAGGAGGGGAGGAGAGGAAGAGGGAAAGAGAAGAGAGGAAGAAGAGGATGAGTGTTTGCTAGCATTTCATTCCAAGGTTGTTCCTTGCAGAGTTAAAGTACTTCAGTATTAAACAGTAGTGCACTTAAAGACTAACAGATCACTTAGCTGAATAACTGGGTTAAAATTCCCGATTCGTGGTTTTCAAGCAAAAGGATGCTTGCCTTAGGTCATGCACATAAAAACATTACCCACGCACAGGCCCTTTTTCTTACTTTCAGTATGTGTTTGGTGAAGAATTATAAAGCCAGAAAATTTCTTAGAAATCACCTAGTGTAGCCCCCTCACTTTACAAATGAAAAACTGAGGTCCGAAGAGGTTAGTGACTTGCCCAAGGTCACATATCTAATTATGAATATGTCTGTTTGGGGTGTATTAATTTTAAAATGCGCTTTTAAATGTCTCAGTTTTTTTGAATTTCAGAAGTTCAGAGTTTTGGCGAAGTAATATTTTATCTTTTTTAATGTACTTTTACCATATATTTTCAGTCACCTTTCATTTAGTAGTATAGTGTATATTTATATCATCTCTTTTCTTTAGTATTCACGTGTAGTTCCACAGATAAGTGACTTTTTAAAAAGGTGTTCTTGAATTGCACCTGACTTCCTAGATAGCTCTTACAGCATTATGTAAATAACCGTAAATGTGGCCAACCCAGTCAGCCAGAGCACTGTTTTGATGAGGCCATAGGCACTGGGTTTGAGCACCGTGACTCTGGTAAGCTATCCCTGTTTCAGATTCACCTGCTTGCTCTTAGTTGCTACTTTGACAAGAGGGAAGCTCAAAACACAAACTCAGAAGAGGATAACAATGTCAAAATGCCTACAGACAAACCTCAAAGAGAAATATGAACTGGTCTCAGGCCCAAAAAGAACTCCTGGAAGAGCTCAAAAAGGATTTTAAAAATCAAATAAGAGAGAGAGAAGAAAAATTGGGAAAACAGTTATGCAAGAGAATCATGAAAAATCGTCAATGGCTTAGTAAAGGAAGCACAAAAAATGGGAAAAGATGTATAAAAATTCAGCGAAGAAAACAGTTCCTTAAAAAGTTGAATTGGCCAGGTAGAAAAGGAGGTACAAAAGCTGACTGAAGAAATTCCTTAAAAATTAGAATTGGGCAAATGGAAGCTAATGACTCCATGAGACAAAAAGAATCCAACAAAACCAAAAGAATGAAAAAATGGAAGAAAATGTGAAATACGTCATCAGAAAAATGGCTGACCTGGGAAATAGATTGAGGAGAGTTCATTTCAGAGTCCTTGGACTACCTGACTATCCTCGCTCCCTTCTCTCCCCTGAAAAAAAAAGTTTGAATGGATGAATACAAGAAAATTTCCTTTCTTCAGTCCATCAATGGATCCTTGGACTTATCAATATGAATACTCTCTCCACCAGTGCAGATTTCAGTATCTTCTCATTTTATATGCTTCTCACCATACCTTCTCTTATGAATTCTTGACTGCATTCTTCCATGTTGTGAATCCTGTATAGATATTGCCAAGCATAGTGGAGGCCTCCCTCTAGATCTTGTCATACTTTGTAGGTACCAGGCCAGCACAGAGGCTGTTGATTTGTTATGCTTCCTCTTAAAACATCCATCTCCTTTTTCAGTCCTACTCTATGTTTCCTGGGGGATATCTTATGTGGTTGAGACAGCAGATCAACGAGAGGGCATACCTTGAACTCAGCTAGATAGGAGTTCATAGGGGGCAGCTAGGTGGCACAGTGGATAAAGCTCTGACCTTGGAGTCAGGAGTACCTGAATTCAAATCTGGCCTCAGACGCTCGACACTTACTAGCTGTGTGACCTTGGGCAAGTCACTTAACCCCAATTGCCTCACCAAAAAAAAAAAGATAGGCATTCATAGTACCTATGTGTCCATGTGCAAGTCCCTTAGCCTCCCAGCTACCCCAGGGTCAGTTAACTCAAGGAGAATTGCTAATCTATATTGATGGAAGGAATTTCCATATCAATAAAATGACTTCTCCAGTGTGTTCCCATTTTACAGAAGGGAAACTGAGGGAAACAAGGGTTAAGTGACTTGCCCAAAGTCATACAGCTTGCAAGTGTCTGAAGCTAGATTTGAACTCAGATTTTTCTGAGTCCAGGTTTGGCACTCTATTCACTGAGCCACTTAGCTGCCATCATCAATATTAAGCAAGGCATAAAACAAGCAGTTGCATCAATCAAACTGCTCTTCTGAAATTGTGGTATGTTGATCTTTGTAGCCATAGCATCCAAAGCATTACTGCGAGATAGTTCATGTTATCAGATGGGTTTTGTGCAAGGAGAATAGTTTGGGATTATTGAAAATTCTTCACATTTTCCCAAGTATAGTATACTCTCTTACTTATATTCAGTGCCAGACTCAGTTCATTGTCTAGCTCTAGTGTCAGTCCAAAATATATGTGCTAATGGATTAACTCACTGGGTAGTCCATCCAACTGCATGCCTGTGGACATCATTTATTTGATATTTCCCATATAGATTGTTAGGCTGACATCTTTTGAATGGCTTTGAACCTTAACAAGGAGGCACTCTACTCTGGGTCCTGTCAGAGTATAATCAAATTGAGGGTAGGAACTGTTTCATTCTTTGTATTTGTGGCCCCATCCCCAGCAGAGTGTCTGGTGTACTATAGGTCCTTGATAAATGATTGTTGATTGATGGGTTATTACAGTCAACACGGGGCTATCCACAAAGAGGAGCATCTAGAGAAACTCACCAATTTTAAGGAATTCTACACTTCTGCTTTCCTGATAGCACACATTAACTTCATGACAGGAGCAAACACTTTGCTGTTCCTCATATAAACATTCTATTTTCTAGCTAATATGTTTGCATAAATTCCCCCACCCCACCTCATATATAATGTGCTCATTTTTCTCCTTCATTGCTTAGAATCCTTCAGTGCACAGTCTAAGTATCACTTTCTACTGAGGTATGCACTCATGATGTGCACATGCTGTTTCTCCCAATAAAATGTAAGCTCTTGGAAAGTCATATCTGTTATGTTTTTGTCTTCTTTGCATACCTAGTATAGTTCCTGGCATACAGTAGGTGCATGTTGTTTGATTGATGCAACTGCTTGTTTTATGCCTTGCTTAATATTGATGATGGCAGCTAAGTGGCTCAGTGAATAGAGTGTCAAACCTGGACTCAGAAAAATCTGAGTTCAAATCTAGCTTCAGACACTTGCTAGCTGTATGACTTTGGGCAAGTCACTTAACCCTTGTTTCCCTCAGTTTCCCTTCTGTAAAATGGGAACACACTAGAGAAGAAAATGGCAAATCACTTCAGTATCTTTGCCAAGAAAACCCAATGGGCAAAAGTCCGTGAAGTCACATAGAGTCAGACACCACTGAGCAACAGGTATAGCATTTTGTGTGTGTGTGTGTGTGTATGTGTACACGTATCTATAGCTACACATATATATTAAAAATTTGATGGAATGGGAGAGTATAAAAGAAAATTTTACTGAGATACTATACTGTAACTAAAGTACAGTATCCCAAATGCAACTTTATTTCATTAATTTCTGAATTCTGAAATTATGCCCCCCAAATTGCCAAGTTGCTCATACTCTTAAACCCAATTATATATACCACAACTAGGTGTATAGCCAAAGAGATCAAAGAAAGAGGAAAAAGGACCTCAGTAAGAAACAAAACTGTTCAACAGATGTCGGCCTAACAAAGAAAGAGAACCACATTTCTTTGTGCATCTGCTTTACTGGTTCATGATAATATTTATTTGGCATTAAAAAGGAGGGCAAAACTAAAATCTTACTGAATTACAGAGAGGAAAAAATGATGTCATTTGTACCTAATTTTTTAGGTCCAGAAAAAAAAAACTAAATGGGTTTTTTAAAAAGTTGGACATATGTGTTAAAATGAACTTAAATGATACTATAAACAACACTAGAATAAAGTTTGTTCCTGGTAAAAGCAAAAAAGAAAAAAGGTGAAGGGCTGGTTTCATTTTAAGGCCTCTGGATTCATGGTTATCATTGTATTAATCAGAGTTCTAAAGTCTTTTGAAGTTGTTTTTCATAGTTTTGTCATTTCATATATTTTTCTCCTAGTTCTGATACTCTGTATGAGGTTGTATTCCTGCCAGTTCCCTCTGAAACTACCCATTTTTTTATCATGTGATAATATTCCATTCTATTCATAAATCCCAATTTATTTAGACATTCTCCATCAAGTCAGCATCCCCTTAGTTTCCATTTGGGGAGATCTATAAAAAGCGCAGTTATAAATATTTTGGTACATATGGGTCCTTTTCCTTTTTCCTTGACCTCTTTGACTATCCATGTAGTTGTGGTAAATTGGGTTGAAGAGTATGCACAATTTAGTAACTTTGGGGGCATAATTTTAGATCGCTTTCCAGAATGCTTGAACTAGTTCCCAGTTCTACCAACAATGAATTTAGTGTGCCTCTTATCCTGAGGTCCCCCTAACGTTTGTCATTTTCTTCTTTTATCATGGAACCTCAGAATTGCTTTAATTTGCATTTCTCTAATTATTAGTGATTTGGAATGGTTTTTTTGTACTTTTTTATATTAGAAGTTGCTTGGATCTCTTCACTTTGAAAACTGCGTCTTCATATCCTTTGACATATAAATCTTGGATATGAGATACTTTTTAGAAAAACGTATTGCATGGATTTTTTTCTTTAGTTATCTATTTCCCTTCTAATTTCTCTACATTATGTTTGCAAATTTTTTCAATTTTATATAATCAGAATTTACTATTTTATTTTCTGATAACTGTTATTACTTGTTTAGTCATGAACTCTTCTGTTCTGATTCTGAAAAGGATTCCTTGCTCCTCTAATTTGTTGATGATGTCATCCTTAGTGTCTAAGTCATGAGTTTATCTTGGTATATGATATGAGATGTTGATCTACGTTAAATTTTTTGCCAAAGTGCTTTATACTTGCCCCAGCAGTTTTTGACATATAATTGAATTCTTACCTCAGTAACTGGTATCTTTGGGTTTCTCTAAGACGAGGCTGCTGTGTTCTATTCCTCCAGTACATCGTGTATCAACTGTTCAACTGATTTTAACCAATTTTTTTAACCAGTATCAAATTGTTTCAATAATTCTTCTTTGTAGCATAGTTGTAGTTCTAAGTCTCCTTCCTTCCTACTCTTTTTCATTATTTTCTTTGAGATTCTTGATCTTTTGTTCTCCAGATAAGTTGCATTATTATTTTTTTCTAATTCTAAATCTTTCAGTAGTTCATTTGGTATGATACTAAGTAAATTAATTTGAATTATATGGTCTTTTGTGTTATACTGGCTCAATTTACCCCTAAGCAATTAATATTTCTTCAGTAATTTAGGTCTTTCCTATATGTTTATTCTGCCTTAACTTTTACACGTTATACTTCCTTTCACCTCCCCTCCTCCCAGCAAAATGTAACTTTGAAGATGGGCTATTTCATTTTCTTTGTTTTTGTATCCTCAGTGCCTTACATATTAAGTGCTTAAAAATATTTGTTTATTGAACTGAATTTTCCATCTCTTTTTCTTCCTTCTGGTTTCATCTATGAATGTTCTTGGATGATTTGGCAAGCTTTCTGCAGACTCATTTTCACCCACTGCTTTTCATCATTTTGTGAGGCAATGCTGCTTATAGTATTCTTCCATTGTTCACCTTAGTATTTTGCAGATAAGTTTAAAATATAAACTTGTGTTGCCTTTGGCTGCCATGTCTCTTGGCTTGACAAAAAGAACCAATGTTTGTTAACTGAGGTGCTTTCTGGGCTTTTTAAGCCTCTTCGTTATGGCAGCTGCTTTATATGGGTAAACTTCAGTAGGAACTGGCCATAATTGACTCAGGTCTTTCCTTTTATCAGTTTCTTTTTTCAGCCTGTGAAATAGAGGGGGGAAAACCCATTTCCACTATTGGAAAAGTACCTCAAATTATTTCCCATACTAATAGTAGATGATAGGATGATCTTTCTATCTGAAATATGAAACATTATTTAGCCTCAGACACACATTATTCTTCACCGATGGTTACTTTTTACATCAGTTCAGACACTTAGTAGATGTGTGATCTTGGGCAAGTGTCATTTTTAGCCTTTGCCTGCTTCACTTTACTTAACTGTGAAATGAGGATGCATTGTGAAGATCAAATGACATAATTTGTAAAGTTTTTGGCACAGTGCCTGGCACATGGTAGATGCTTAATAAGCTTGTGTTTCCTTCCTTTCACCCCACTAAACAGCAGCTGAAGGATCATCTGCAAATTGGCATCCTTCTACTCCAGCTGTACTTTCTGTCTCTCTTGTAACTGAGGGCTAATAAACCTGCTTTGCCTATGAGTATCCCCCCTTATTGTGGGCAGTACAGGTTAGTAAGGGTGTGGTCAAGGTGAGTTATGGGAGGAGGCATTTTCAGAGACTCCTCTTTTTTTGTAGTCCAGATTACCTGCCTAGTGAAGTTTTTCTTTTCATAAAACCCAGGTGCATTCTCTTTCATCCTCTGTTTTAAATTTGATAATTCCTTTCTTCTATTTAAAATCCTTTTTTTTCCTCTTTAGATTGTATCTTCTCTGTCTTCCTTGTTTGGGGTTTTTTCCTATCTTCCTACTCTCTGACCTTTTTGATTATCTTCAAATATTATTCATTAAATGCAAGGCTACCTGTGGGGGTGTTAGTCACTGTGCAATACAAGCCGAACAGAAAAGGTAACTGCCTTCTGAGGCTTCAGCAGGGCACCACAGAAGGAACTCTGGATTGAGAGCAGAATAGAACCTGGGTTCTAATCCTTGATTAGCTGCTGGCTAGGCCACTTTCTTTGCGCATTAGGTGGTACAGAGGATAGAGTTCTGGGCCTGTTGTCAGGAAGACAAAAGTTCAAATTCAGCTTCAGACACTTGCTACCTGCATGACCCTAGGCAACTCACTTAACCCCTATTTGCCTCAGTTTCTCATCTGTAAAATGGGAACACACTGGAAAAGGAAATGGGAAACCACTCCAGTATCTTTGCCAAGAAAACCCCTTGGACAGAGTCCGTGGGGGTCACATAGTCAGACATGGCTGCATGAATGAACAGCAGGCTATGAGAAAGGCCCTTAAACTCTGTGGACCTTAGTTTCCCCATCTGTGAAAGTGAAAGAGTTGGAGTGAGATAACTTCTCATTCCAGATGTGCATCCCAGAGCAGCAGTTTTCCATCTCAAAGCCCCTCACAGCCTGACCAGCTGCTTCTCTTACACTTGGATTCTCTTCAGGGCCAAGATGGGAATTGCCAAGGATCTGCTGGATTTAAATGAATGAAGGAGAAAATTCCCTATCACGAGGTCACTGCTTTGATGTTGGGTGCCTTTGGCAGGGCACGAACCGTGTGCTGTCCCTCTCAATAAAGGGTTTGGCTCGTGAGCTTGCTCTTGTAGATGTCAGAGGAGACAACCTGAAGAAAGAGATAATGGAGCTCCAGCGTGGTAGCCTTTTCCTTGAATATCAAAGATCATCTATGGCAAAGACAGCAGCATGATTGCTGACTCAAAGCTGGTATTGTCACAACAGATTCACCCAGCAGAGGGAGGATGTCGCCTTAATGTGATGCAGTGTTAATGTGAACATTAAATTCATCCCCCTTATCACCATTCATTCCCGTTATCATCCAGTATACCTCTAATTGAAAGCTGCTTCTTATTTCCAGGCCAGTGGGTATTTTGCCATGTGGCCTCTCCCAAACAATACTTCTGGAAATGATTGCAATCTGAATTCCACTTATTTCATAATGGAGGAGGGACGTGATGTCCACTCTTCAAGTTGTCACAAGTCGGTTCTTGAGGAGCATGGAGAATCTAGCATGACAGTATAGAGTAATGTGAATGTCACAGATGTCTGCGAAGAATCTTCATTTTGACTTGGGAACTGATGTGAATTCAGGACATTGGAAAGATGTTCATAAACAAATGGTTGAAAGTACTCAAATTGAATACAAATTGAAGTATGGTTTTTCATTTCACTTTCTTCTTTTGCAACATGGCTAATATGGAAATATTTTGCATGATAATTGTATAATTGATATATTGCTTGCCTTCTCAGTGGCTGGGGGAAGGGCTTGGAGAAAGGCAGAGAATTTGGAACTTGAAATTTAAAAAAAATGAATGTTGAAAATAAATAATTTTTGAAAAGAACTCATGAAGTAATCAGTCTAAGGAGATATACATGCTAAGCCTTTGGCTGTCTGTGGCAAATTTGGCAGGAAGCATAATGAAGAATCTTAGGAGGGTGCATTCCATTTCTACCACGATTAAAGCCACCTTGGAATGACGGATGATGTCTTCCTCAGAGTCCTATGTATTTGGGAGCAAAAATGGCATTTCAGATGTGCTGAAGGTAAACTTGACTCCAAGGAGGAGGCCCATTTAAAGAAGAGTATAGTTATACTTTGGGGAATCCAAAAGGACCTACAATTTCAAAGTTTTAAAAAGTTCTTTTTATTATTGTCTAGAGAACATAACAAGTAGCTAAGTGATTGTATATGATGAACTTTTCAAATAGCTCAAATCCTTTATCTGATTAGTGATTGAGCACCAACTATAGATCTGAAATATAAACCTGCAAATGTTAGTCTCCTTTGAAGTTAGAAATGGCGAGATGGCACCTTCTCTTTGTTAAACTCTTGTTTTTATACTGATGCTGGATAGTACTTGTTTCATGTAGTCATTAAGTGTTGATATAGAGTAGGTCCATCTTCCTCTTGTATCACTACCTGCCTTATGTGTGCCGTAGTGACCCTTCCAATTAGGAGACGCTTTATCCTTCTGACTCCTTGGTACAAAACACCTTACAGTAATTCTCTGCAGAGGGATTCCATCTATCCCCCTTTCTACTAAGGCTCCACAGCTTGTCCCTATATATAACCTTCCTAGAGGACTTTAGTTGTCTAGTATACACGTATATATTAGTTATATATTAGACAAATATGTAATCTACATATAGATTATTGATATATTTACTATACATATCAATAGTTATAGATTTCCTCATGTAAACAATGCATCTGATTCTTCAAATACATAACTCAGATACTTTAAAAAAATCATGAACAGCTCTTTTAAAAAGATTTTAATTCTAGCTCTAAAATTCAAAGTTGTTTAAAAGATGTGGACTGTATTTTATCTGGCAGAGACAGTGGGGAAATGGAAAGATCAGTTGGAGGATATGACTCGATGTGGTTTGATTAACACTATAGCTGCAGAGTGGGGGTATTTTTCTGCGTATTATCCTGCACCCTGAATAGAGGAGAGTGGGAGTGGAAGAAGCACAGGATTGGGAGTCAGCCCAAATTCTGGCCCAGATCCTTTCTGACATTGGTCACGTTTGTGACCTCGGGCAAACCACTTACCTTAGCTGTGCTTCAGCATCATTACTTGTAAAAACAAGGGCTTCAGACTCAGCTAGCACCTAAACCACCAGCACTGGGTTTGGAGTCAAGGATCTGGGTTCAAAACCTGACTCCCTCACCTTCTGTCTGTATGACCTTGTACAAATCACTACCTTTTTGGCTCTCATTTTCCTCATCTGTAAAATAAAATGGATGAACTAAATGCCTTTTAAGGTCTCTTCATCCTCTACATCTATGATCCCATGTCCCTTTTCAGTTTTAAATCCTCCAGCCTTAGCATAATCGTTCCTTAATGCATTAAGGTTCCCTTCAGGTCAATCAAGAAATAAATAAAGATTTATTAATTATTACTAACTGTGTGGCAAGCACCGAGTGCTAATGTTACAAAGATTAAAAAGAAAAGCAGTACCTGTCCTCAAAGGGACATATACACACATACAACACATACACATGTGTGCTTCTGGCTACAAGGCACTGAGTTTGTATTGGAGGTTGAATAGTGTAGTGTAAAAAGCGTGAACTTTGTCCTTGGGGAGTTTAACACTCTCAGTAGGGAAACATGCCATGTGCTTGTGAAACAGCTGCTAGAGGTGATTACAAGTGACTTTGAGGGAAGCGGGCCATGTCTTCATTACGTTTGTTTCTGCCAGCCAGATTATTTGTGCATAATGCTTTGCTTTAATAAATGATTGTTGGATAATGAATCAGGCAGTGAGAGAACACTATCAGATCATGTTGATTTATTTTTTGTAAGCAGCCTAAAAGTGTGAGATGACAGTCTTTTCAGGATATCCACAAGGTACATAATGAACCTGGGTGATTGGCTGTATTTACTTGTTTATTTATAGTACCATTTCCTTTTGTGTCTTACAGTGACCTATGGGATGGTGAGTTCCAGCATGTACTACTACACCAGGGTAATGTCGCAGCTTTTCTTAGAAACACCTGTGTCTAAAATGGAGAAAACAAATTTCAAGACGCTCTCCACAATGGAAGACTTCTGGAAGGTATTTGAAAATACTTCTCTTGATCACTGAAAAGTGTCATTTGTCTTCGTCAGCCTGGTTACACGGCTCTCCAGGGTAGCTATGCTCATTAAGGCCGATGGCGAGGTGAAAAGAACCTTGATATGGAGTCCGAGCACCAGCGTTCGATCTCGGCTCTGCCAGAGATGTGTCTGTGGTTCCACATGCCATCGAGCAAGTATTTTAACCTTTCTGAGTCTCAGTTTTTTTATCTTTAAAATGAGAAAGCCAAGCTGGGTGACTCTGTCCTGGTCTCAATCTATGACCCTCTGACATTCCCTTGTTTAGGACACGTGATCCTGAGATCAAACAGGCCTCCTCCTGCCATGTTGCACTGTTTGCCCATGTTGGACCTGCAATTCGTGAAAACCCCAAGATCATCTTCATGTGAACTGCTCTCCAGCCACACTTGACCTCTCCTGTGATGATCTAGTGGATTTGTTTTAACCCAAGTGTAGTAGACTACCAATCTAGTTGTCTACTGCTGTTATTCAGTTGTTTTTTCAGCCGTGTCCAACTCTCCCTGATCCCATTTGGGGTTTTCTTGGCAGAGATACTGCAGTGGTTTGCCCTTTCTTTCTCCAGCTCGTTTTACACATGAGGAAACTGAGGCAAACAGGGTTAGGTGGCTTGCCCAGGGTCACATAGTTCTAAGTGTTGGAGGCCATGTTTGAACTCAGGTGCTCCTGACTCCAGGATGGCACTCTACTCACTTGCACCACCTAGCTTCCCCTAACAGTCTGGTAATCCTGTACAGAAGAAAATGAAATTAGTCTGGCATGACTTCTTGAAGTTTTTCATGTAGCTATGCTGGCTGCTTGTGGTCATTGTTTCCTTTACTAGCTGCTTGCATACCATCCCTTAAATAGCATATTCTAGAATTTTTCCAGCAACCAAACCCACACTTGCTGGTATATAGTTGGCAGATGCTATTGTCTTTTCTGTTTGAAAATTGAAACAATGTACAGCTGGGTTGTAATTAATATGAGTTCGAATAATGCAAAATAGATTTAGTGTAAATAATAAAATTATATCAGGTCACATTTAGTATAAGGCACGTTAATGAAATGTGTGAATTAGTTGAGGATTTTAAGGTGCTGTTATGTCATCAGTCTGCATTTGTCTATTGTCACATGTAGATATAATCTACTGCTGCAAACCTTATTACCAACAGTTATATTACATTTTTTTAAAAAAGACTTCTTCAAAATGGAAGAAAGAAGAATGCTTCAGATGGAAACACAGCTGATGCAAAAGAAGAGACTTGTTCTTATAGTAAAACAAAAATTTGATGTAATTGAATGCCATAATGTGGTCATTGTAGCTCTAAAATATGATGAAATGTTAGAATGCTGAATGTACAATATGGAATATTATAAAATGTGCAGGAAAATTTTTTTTAAAGAAAAAGGGAAAGGAGAGAGAGAATTTGGAACTCAATATTTTAGAAAACAAATGTTAAAAATTTTTGCATGTAATTGGGGGAAAAAAAGAATATAATTTTTTTTAAAAGCCAAAATCTCATCAGCTTCTGTGATTTGCTAACAACTATAAGGAATATGGTGTTTCAGTGAGAGAAACAGAGTGTCTTTTAGCTGTATGGATTAAAGATGGCGATCAGAAATGCAGTTCTAGGGGTGGCTGGGTGGCACAGCGGATAGAGTACTGGCCCTGAAGTCAGGAGGACCTGAGTTCAAATTTGGCCTCAGACCAAACACTTGACACTTACTAGCTGTATGACCTTGGGCAAGTCACTTAACCCCAATTGCCTAAAAAAAAAAAGAAATGCAGTTCTTTTAGCAGAGCAGTCATTCAGAACAAAGTTTCAAGTCTGTTCAAAGTAATGAAAGACAATGGAAGTGAAATGGAAGTGAAGCTCTTCCTCCACGTCTGTCACCTGAAACACTGAATTCAATAACATAATGTTAAAATTCCTGGACAAGTGACCAGTGCAGTTGAAGACAAAGAAGCTAAATATCCTGATATTTTGAAGAAAATAATTGAAGAAGGTGTATATATTGATGAATAAGAAGGTTTTAATGTAGCTGAAACAGGTTTATTCTGGAAATAAATGTCTTCTAGAACTTACGTTTCTCAGAAAATATTCAATATGGATTTAAAGTGTTGGATGACACTTTTATTGGAAGGTAATGAAGCATAGGATTTCAAATGTAAACTACTACTTGTTTTGTTGGCCTGGAAAATCCTAGTGGCTACATCGACCGCTTTCTTTTCTTTGGTCAAGTAAGAAAACATGTATGATGAAAGCTTACTTTTGAATCTTGTTTTTAAAGTTTTTAAAGTTTTATTTTAGCCCAGCTGTTAAAAAATACTGCAGGGACAATAATATTGCATTTAAATTATTGCTGATTTCAGTCAACCAACTACACGAAGGTTCACTTAGTGAGAATGTGAAAGTATGTAGATTTTTTTTGCCATGAAATCCAGCATCTTTATCGCAGTCCGTAGACTAAGGATCTTTCCAAATAAGTTGCAACAACATTACAACTAAGGTCTACTACTTTAGGAAAACTTTTGAACAAGCAATTGCTAAAATTAGAGGCATCTATTTAATTTCCTTAACTGACTTCTGGAAAAAATTATAACATCAAAGATGCAATCAAAAACATTCACTATGCTTGGCAACAAATTACTGCAATCAGCATTTGCTGGTGGATGTGGAAACACATTTTGCCACATTGTACAAATAGTACAAATAGTAATTTTGAAAGTTTTCCCTCTGAGATGCAGACTGTTACAAACATTGGAAGGAAAATTTGGCTTTGATAAACTAGAAAATGACAGTGTTTGAAAATTGCTGGATACACAGGCAGAAGAATTGACAGATTATAATGTTCATTAAGATTAACCAATGTTTGGAGAAGCTAACTGACATGCACTGAATTGAATGGTATTGTTGATAAGAACAGGGAAATCTGAAAGGAGAGAGCTGATTGTGGGAAATGAGATGTCAGAGACAGAAATTAAAATGTGTAAGTCATCTACATAGACGTTGGACCTTTGGAAGTGGATGACATACAGATGATAAAGCAGAAACCAAGGGAAAAGCTAGAAGACTCACACCGAATCCCACATTCTTCAGGAAGCCTTTCCCCATTCCCAGCTGCCTTTTCCCCTGAGATTACCTTTAATATATAGCAGATATATCTTGAATATGCATAATGTTTTCTCCCTCTTTCAAATATGAGCATCTTGAGGTCAGGGTCTGTTATTGTCTTTTTTTAATCTACAACATTTAGCACCATGCCTGGCATTTATTACTTTATGAATGAATGAATGAGTAAATAAATAAATAAAGGCTAGCATTTATGTATTTAAGATTTGCAAAGTATTTTACACATATTATTTGATTTTATCCTCACAACAGCTCTGGGAAGTAGGTGCTATTATTATCCCCATTTTAAAGATGAGGAAACTGAGGCAGGCAGAGTGACTTGCCCAGAGTCACACAGCTAGTAAGTATTTGAGGCCAGATTTGAACTCAGGTCTTCTTGATTCTAGGTCCAGCACTCCATCCACTTAGCTATCACTAGTTCACCACTAGTTTAGCTTCTCCTGCTTCACCCCCCCAATTTTTTAACATTTCTATTTAAAGTTTTGAGTTCCAAACTCTATTCCTCCCTCGCCTCCCCCCTCCATGAGATGGTAAGCAATCAGATATTGATTATACATGTGCAATTATGTAAAACATTTCCATATTAGTCATTTTGTACAATAAGACTCAAAAGAAAAAAACAAAAGGAAGAGTGAAAAATAGCATGCTTCAGTCTGTATTCAGTCAATATCAGTTCTTTCTCTGGAGGCAGATCAGTATGCTTCATCATTAGTCCTTTGGGATTGTCTTCTGTCATTGTATTGCTGAGAACAGCTAAGTCATTCACTGTTCTTCATTGAATGATATTGGTTACTGTGTACAACATTCTCCTGGTTCTGTTCATTTCACTCAGCATCAGTTCACCTAAGTCTTTCCAGGTTTTTCTGAAATCATCGTACTTGTCATTTCTTATAACACAATAATGTTCCATTACAACCATATGCCACAGCTTGATTAGCCATTCCCCAACTGATGGATATCCCTTTGATTTCTAATTCTTAGGCACCACAAAAAGAGCTACTATAAATATTTTTGTTCAGATAGGTCCTTTTCCCCTTTTTTTGGATGTCTTCAGGTTATAGACCTAGCAGTGGTATTGCTGAATCAAAGGGAATGCATGGTTTTATAGCCCTTTGGGCATAGTTCCAAATTGCTCTCCACTGTGGTTGGGTCAGTTCAAAGTCCACCAGTAGTAAATTAGTGTCCCAGTTTTCCCATATCCCCTCCAACATCTAACATTTTCCTTTTGTTGTCATATTAGTTCTACTGCTTTTAATAGCTACTTTTTGACAAAAAGATTCAGTTCTGTTCCTTAATGCACTCGGAGTTCTTTCCTCAGCTCGCAGTTCAGTTCAGTTCCCAACTCAGCTATGTTCCATGCTCAGGTCTTCTCAAAGATCCCAGCAGCATGTGACAAGGCATTTTCTTACAAGCAGGAAATAATAATGAAGACTCTGAGGTCTGTTCCTAGAACTATCCCAAAGTCCCTCCTGGTGCCAGTTCTGAGGACTTCTCAGACCAAGTTTTGAGGTCTCTTCTGACCCTAGGAAGTCTGGTCCTGGTCAACTCTGCTGTACTAGAGTCTCCAGTATGAAATTATCCCCCTCTTTTTCATGGTGAGAAACCAAAAATGAACATTTCTTCCAGCCAAGTCACCACTGTGCAATATTTATTTGTCCCATAGTCCCTAAGTAGTTCTAAGCAGAAGGCTTTCCAGCTATCTACCTTGAAGACCTCATATTTGTCGTATGCAAATTAGATGCTGGAAAACAAGATAATTCTGCTGTCTTTACTCTGGGTGAGCCATCTTTTCTCTAATGTTTCTCTCACAACTGTCCTCATTTCTTACCATGTCTATTAGTAAAATTATTCAGATCAAAAAGGGATACCACTTTACATAGTGAAATCAGTCATATCTGTTAACTGAAATCAGGAGATGATGGGCCAAAATATGAGTTAAATTTGAGGTGACAAAAAGAATGTGGTTAAAGAGAAAAGGTTAGAGAGGAAGATAGAGGATGAAATAGTTTTTCAATATTTTGTCAGACCTCAGAACCGTGCATAAAAAGTAAGCTCATTGCAGTGGTCTCCACTAAGACACTAAGAAGCCTAATAAGGTATAAAACTGGAAATTGATTTTAGTTCTAAGACATAGTCCAGCTGGCATAAGTTAACTAACTCTTCCGTGTGTGAGTCTAAACTCCTTTTCCTAACTTACTCCTGTAACTTCACCCTTCATGTACATTCTGGAGAAACTTCCCTAAAGGTCAGACTTTTGTCTTGTAATTACCTCTACCCTTTATGCTGGTAGTCTTGATATTTGTATTCTGGGATCCACTCAGAAATTCCTTTCTTGATGCAGTATTGTCTGTCATTGCTCTACTATTCATACCTTCACCCCATGATTCTGTGGCAACAAAGTGATAGATCTCAATTCTGCCCCTCACCACTAACTTGGCCGGAGGAGTCATAGTAAAGCAGAAGCCTGCTCTGGCTAGGGAAGGAGGGCTCTGTTAGAGGGGACCCCGGGCATTGTAACAATGGGTGTGGGAGTTGAGGGGGGTGCTGCATCAGGCCTGAAGGAAAGGAGAATGGCCTCCATCAGGACCCAGGTCTGTACCCCCAGAACTCATGTGGAGCAGGAATTAAGGCGAGTAAAAAGTGATTTCTCCAACTTGGGAGGAGGCTGAGATATTTTTAAGGTCCAACCCTTGGTGGAACCTCCATTAAAGGAGTCAAAAACTGAATGATAGGGAGATATAAGGCGAAAAAGAGTGAATTTACTGATGATCTTAGGAGGAGGAAAATTCAGTTAATCTTGAGCACAAACAGAAAAATCACCAGGAAAGATATTAATAACAGTCGGGGAAAGATGGTGACCAGGACATCTAGAGGAGCCTGAACACATCTGATTCAATAGTTCAAGACAAAGGAAATTGAACCAACGCCTGATGAGCAGAAGAGTCTGAATTCCTAAGAGAGCACGGAACCACAGCAGAATATTCCTGAAAGGTTCAAGAAAAAAATTTTTTCCTGATTTCTTTCATTGCTTTTGTAAGCAGAATTGCTGACCTCCACAGCAGAAATAATTGGCAGAATTAAATAAAATGAATCCAGCATGGATTACTTGCTCAGGTCCAGAAGGGAATTAGGAGCTTTATTAGTATCAAAAACATTTGGAATAACTACTATTAGACATGTTACCAGAAAGTCTGCAAAGGTTGAAAAGAAAGATTTGCTGGGTATCAGTAAGGGCTTTCTTGAAATTTGAGTATATTTGTTTATAGTGCCTTTCAAGTGTGTGAAGATGTTTTTCCCTTCTCAACTACTTGTCAACCTTCCCCCTACAAATTGTTTCCACTAAATTTACTTAACAAAGCATTTACAAAAACATTTTCAAAGATAAACTGAAATTCAGCTCTGTCAAAATTATCATAAATGTTTAAATAGTGGGAGTTTGAATTGACAAAGTACATAGAAAAAAGATAAGCAGAGAATGTGAAACTCAGAAAATCTTTATGAATCAGTGATTGCTTTTCATAGTCATGAACAAAATGTTTATTTTTCAATAAGCAAAAACCCTGTTAAAACTTGGGATCAGAGCTGCTGATTTTGTAGAAAAATTAATTTTTTAATTTTGACTGCATTTTCCATTGACCCAAGAACTCTTTCATGAACCTAGCTCATGAGTTCTTTGTATTGGGAAGACTGACACTGTTTGTTTGTTTGTTTGTTTTTTGCAATTGGGGTTAAGTGACTTGCCCAGGGTCACACAGCTAGTAAGTGTCAAGTGTTTGGTCTGAGGCCAGATTTGAACTCTGATCCTCCTGACTTCAGAGCTGGTGCTCTTATCCACTGTGCCACCTAGCTGCCCCAAAGACTGGCAGTCTTTCTCCCTCCATTACATCCTTGCCTTGATCCTATTAAATACACTTCCCCATCTCTAACACTCATCAAGGTCAATGGCAATTCCACCCCAAGGCTAGAATGGACCCTGGTTCTTAGGGACATCTAGGGATGTGGTTGGGCCCTGGGAGACAAAACAGTCCCCTTCTCTTCTTAGTCCCTTGGGAGAGGGTATGTTGGGGGTTCAAAGCCCCTGTTGCTGTTCTGTCAGTGACTGCTGGTCCAAAGAGTTTGGGGGAGATGGAAGCCCCTTGGCTAGAGAGCTTAGAGTCATGACAAGTTATGTGTTTGAAATGAAATATTTAGTCTGAGCTGAGGGTTGAGTCTTAGGAAGGTTAGGTGGAAGTCCCATGCCTATTCTTCCAAACCCAGGAATGAGGTTTGGAAGTCTAAGCTTTTGGGAGTCAAATCCTAAGAAGGGCATGAGGAACAAGGACCTGGGCATTGGCACTAGGAAGAGTGGTCCCAGTGTAAATAAGGAAATCACTGTCGATTTGCAGCTGAATCAAAGCTATGTAACTGTCAAAAAAAATTATATCCCTTGTATATGCCAGTGGCATCTTATTATGTACTTTGCAAAATTCTATTCTTTATATCCTGATTCATTGAAATAGGCAGGTTCTGGGCAAGCAGGAGAGATCTGTTAGACCATTCCCTTAATACTAACAAATAATTATTGATCTTCTGTGTTCAAGTTATATGAGAGGTATTCCACAGCATACATTGAAAAGTGTTGTTCAGTTGTGTCCGACTCTTTGTGACCCCATAGCCCATAGCATGCCAGGCCCTTCCATCCTCCACCATCTCTCAAAGTCTGTCCAAGTTCGTGTTCATTGTCTCCATCTCATCCTCTGCCGTCCCCTTTTCCTTTTGCCTTCAATCTTTCCCAACACCAGAGTCTTTTCTATTGAGTCCTGTCTTCTCGCTATGTGGCCAGAATGTTTAATCTTCAGCTTCAGTAGTTGACCTGTGAATAGCCTGAATTAATTTCTTTAAATATTGACCTATTTGATTTCCTTGCTGTCTAAGGGACTCTCAAAAGTCTTCTCCAGCACCACAATTTGAAAGTGTCAGTTGTAGAGATGTGGCTTTCTTTATAGTCCAACTCTCACAGCCATGCATTGTTACAGGAAAAGTCATAGCTTTGATTATCTAGACTTTTGTCAGCGTAAGTACTGACATACATAACAAAATGATGTGTATAACCAGGAGACTCAAATACACAAGTCTGTCTTATTCTCCTGGTACAAACTGTCAGAAGCATAACTGGCTAGAATAAGAATAGGGAACACAAGGTACATCTACACTGGCAACAACCAGAAATAATGGGGAGATAATTATGACAATAGATTTATTTCAGAGCCCCTCTGGTCCTTGAGAACTCTAATTATATTAGGGTGGTGGGCATTCAGATTACTTAGGTGGCCGCATGGAAGTTTGGGGCAGCAGGAAAGATATTTGCTGATATTTTGACTTTTCAGACCTTTTCTTTTCCTTTCAGTTCACAGAGGGCTCTTTGCTTGATGGCCTCTATTGGGAGATGTGGTACAACAACAGAACGGTAGCTGAAAACCGGAGTTTCATTTACTATGAGAATCTGCTATTGGGTGTGCCCCGAATCCGTCAACTGAAAGTCAGAAATGGGTCTTGCTCTATCCCGCCAGACTTGAGAGAGGAGATTAAAGAGTGTTATGATGTCTATTCTGTCAGCAATGAAGAAAGAGCTCCGTTTGGTCTCCAGCATGGAACAGCGTATGTACTTCTTCCTCCTCTTAGGCATTTGTGCTTCCTCTCCTGTTTTTCCTATGCTTCCCTTCATTCTTTAGCAAATAGAAAACGTTGTCAGTAATTTTCCAGTGCTTATAAGCCTAGACTTTGCCAAGCATACTCTTACCTTTTTCAGAATGTATCTACCCATGAGTTTAATTTGCATGCTGCTCTTTCAGTTCTGGGTCACAGAATTTTGGAATTGTTGGGAATGGCCGAAGAATCTTCTCTGTACTATAACAAACAAGTGGTTGGGTATCCCACTGCACTTGTGCCAAGCCCAACTTCGCCTCTTTGGTACATCTACACATCACTCTTAGTTCTGCCCTTTGGGGCCAAGCTGAAGAACTCTAATTCCTCTTTTGTGTGACAGCTTTTTAAATACTATCATGGAGGGGCAGAGTCAAGATGGCAGAGTAATGGGAAGAAGTACAGCCTAGCTCTCTACGAAGATGTAAAAAACACCAGATAGAATTCTGATTGGGAAATCCAAGAAAAAGTCACAGTGAGTCATTTTTACAGTCTAGGGGGACTAGAGAGGTCTACAGATGCTAGGGAATGGTCTGGCCAGGAGATCGTCGCATGCAGAGCATGATAGCACCCAGGGACTGAAAGAAAGTTCAGACTTGCACTGGGGCAAGATAAGATGCAAGGGGATCCTGGAACTAGCACAGGGATAGGTGCAGGAATAGGTGTCATTGGCAACTCTGTCACACAAGTAATTGCAAGTTGGACTAAGATGGGGATCTGCACATGGAGTGGTGAAGAGGGGTCACTGACAGGCCCTATCATAGCAAGGAACAAGAACTGAAGGAAACAGTATCTGTGAGAATATGACCTCTAGGGCAGAGCAGGAACTTCTTTCTGCCTCCAGCCCAGGAAACCTTCAGTAAAATAACCAAGACAGGAATCCCAGACCAAAGACAAGCCTGTAGTTATGTTGCTCTGAACTCACAAAGCCTCCCAGTGAATGAATACAGCCCGAGTCCTTTAGCAGTCTACTGACATCTCCAACCAGGGATAAGCCAACAGACTCAAACTTGGGTCAGGAACTTGCAGAGCTCAAACCAGGGGGATAGTGAGTAGACAGCCTTGGATTGCTTCACTTTGGGAGCACTGAGAGCTTGCAGGTCCCCGGCCTGAGCTGTGAAAGCAGCAGGACACAAGAGAACAGAAGCTCAGCCCAGCCATCGCCCTAGAACCACAGAGAATCCAGCACTAATGTGAGGTCTAAAGTCAAGAAGTAGGCTTAAAAGAATGAGCAAACAGAAAATGAATCTCACCGCAAAGAGCTGTTATGGTGACGTGAAACTTCAAGACACAAATCTAGAAGAGAGTGACTCTAACACATCTAGAAACAAAGCCTCAAAGAAAAATGCAGCTTGGATACAAGCCCAACAAGAATTTCTGGAACAGTTAAAGCAAAAGCTAAAAGCAAGTTTAAAAAAGCTAAAAATTATTATAAAAACCAAATGAGAATAGTAGAGAAAAAAATAGGAAAAGAAATGATAGCTATGGAGAAAAAAATGTGAAAAGAGAATTAATAGCTAGAAATAAGAGACAAAGCTTTAGCCAAGAAAGTAACTTTCTGAAAATTAGAATTGACCACATAGAAGCTGATGCCTCCTTGAGAAATCAAGAAATATTAAAATAAGGTCTAAATACTGAAAAAAAAAAGACGAAAATGTGAGGTATCACATAGCAAAAACACTGACTTGGAATACACTTTAAGGAAAGATAATTTAAATATCATTGGATTACCTGAAAACTATAACCAAAAGAGCCTAGACAGTATATTTCAAGAAATCATAAAAGAAAACTGCCTAAATCTCTTAGAACCAGAGGGCAAAGTAACCTCAAAATGAAAACTCCTAGGAATATCATAGCCCAGATCCAAAGCTCCTAGAGCAAAGAAAAAATACAAGCATCCAGAAAGAAGAAAATTCAAGTACTGAAGAGCCAGTCAGGTCACAAAAGATTTAGCAACCATTAATATAAAAGGAGCAAAAAACTTGGAATAGGATATTCCACAAGGCAAAAGGTCTAGGCTTGTAACCAAGAATAACTTATCCGGCAAAACTGAGTATAATCCTACAGGGGAAAAAATTAAATTTTAATGAAGTAGAGTTTTTGCAAGCCTTTCTGATGAAAAGACCAGAGCTGCATAGAAAATTTGGCATACATACACAGAAGTCAAGAGAAACATTAAAAAAAATAAATAAACATGACCAAGAAATCATAAGGTTAAACTGTTAAACTTTACATTCTTATGGGGGGAAATGATATGTGTAGCTTTGTCATTATCAGGGGTCATAGAGAAAGTGCCTGAAGGAATTCTACTTTGTTTTGATCATCTTAAAAGAAGAATGGAATGGGTGAGGAAAAAGAATACATTGAAGAAGGAAGGGAGAGGGAAGATAAGGAAAATTATCTCACATAAATGGGGTGGGCAAGGAAAAGTCTATATAATGAGGGAAAAGTTGGGACTGGGGGGATGGGCAACATTTGAACCACAAATGTGCTAGTCAGAGGAGGAAAGAATACTCTCTCTCTCTCCTCTTTTTCTCTACCCTTCTCTCTCTCTGTCACACACACACACACACACACACACACACACACACACACACACACACGAGTCTCTCTCTCTCAACCCTTTAGGGAAGGGACACCAGAGGGAAGATGAGAAGGAAAAAGGAGAATAAGAGGGAGGGTAGTTGAAGGGATTAGGAAATACCTTTGGCAAAACAAACTCTTAAAGAGGGAATGAGGGAAGGACAGAAAGTGGGGGAGTAAAAATGTAAGATGGAAGGAAATTCACAATTAGCAATCACAATTGTGAATATGAATGGAATGAACTCACCCCATGAAATGGAGGAGCGCAGAATGGATTAGAAACCAGAATATAACAACGGGTTGTTTTGGTGGGGAGAAAAACCCAAACTTGAAGCACAAAGATGAGAACGGTTAAAATAAAGGGCTGGAGTAGAATGTATTATGCTTCAAACTAAAGTGAAAAAAGCAGAGGCCAGTAATCATGTTTTGAGACAAAGCAACAGTAAATATGGCCCTAATAAAAGATAAACAGAAAAACTAGGTTTTGCTAAAAAGTACTATAGGCAATTAGTATTATTAAATATATACACCAAAAGGCAAAGCATGTTTGAGAAGTCAGCCAGAGAAATGACTGGAATGTCCATTCTCTTTGTATCAGAGACTCCATTATTGGGCTTATACCTCAAGAATGCACTCGATAAGAAGAAAGTCCCCATATATACCAAAATATTTGTACTAGAAGTTTTTGTGATAGCTAAGAATTGGAAACAAAATAAAAATCCATTGATTGGGAAATGATTAAGCAAATTGTGGTACATACATGTAATGGAATATTACTGTGCTGTAAGAAGTGATGTATGTGATAGAAGCATGTACTAGTTACAATGTAGTACAGTGATTGAGAGTTGTAAATCACAGGCTCTGAATGAAGGTTATTATGAAGAGTATTCTGCATAGATCATTGAAGAAGAAAATGAATTTACCTATCTTACCTTATCTTGTATTGATTACATTTTAGGATGACTCTTTCCTGACCTATAAATTTCACCAGTAAGTTATCTTTAAATAATATTGTAGGATGGGTTACTTCTGGAAAACCTCTAGAGAAAGCTAATTCTCTATGTTCAATTGTTGTTAAGTATCCATTTATAGAAAATATCACTTCCTGATCTTGTCTCTGTTTGGAGCTTAAGCTCTCTTGGGCACTCTTGTAACTGACCCAGATTTATTACATAGTTTCTGTACATCTTTATAGTTGCTAAAAGTGGTGACTGTGATGGTTGTTTTTTGTTTTGTTTTTTACCTAGTTGGACATACACAAATGAAAAAGACTTAAATGGGAGTAGTCACTGGGGACTGATTGCAACATACAGTGGGGGTGGCTATTATCTGGACCTGTCGAAAACCAGAGAGGAGACCGCAGCACAGATCGCTAGTCTGAAGAAAAACATCTGGTTAGACAGAGGGACCAGGGCAACTTTTATTGACTTCTCAGTGTACAATGCCAACATTAATCTCTTTTGTGTAGTCAGGTATGTATTTTTTGTGATCATATTGTAAATCTTGGTTTGCTCATGTTTTGTGTGTGGATGTATGTGATGATACATTCTTGGAGTATTTACAACTAAAAATTTTCCTTCTTATTTCATTAAATAAGGGTCATAAGATTCAAAATGGATAACAAAGAATGGGCTGTGCTGATAAAGAAAAGAAAGGGCAGAATCATTTCATGGTATACTGAGTATTTCTTGGATATGTGAATTAAAAGTATTAAATCATAGAACCTTAGAGTAGGAATGTTTATCTAGTGTAACTATCCTGGGAGAAAAAGCTATGTTTTTCTACCATCTATCATTTAAGAGAATTAATCATCTCTGTGCCATAGTTATGTCTCATGACCCTGACCTTTAGTCAAAGCTCATTTTCCTAAGTTTGCCATCCTCTGCTAGTATCTGTTCCATTTAACATACAAACTCAGATGGGGTGGAGATTGTATTAAGTATTCTGTAAACAATTAAGGTCACAACTCATGCTAAGTACAGACTAAAGATAGGCTAAATGCATTTCTCAACTTCTGTATTTCAGAGGACAGGTCAACTTTGGACAAAAACAATCCTTCTCACTGAAAGCAAGACAAGGTTCTCTGACTTTCCCACTGCCCACTTAATAGGAATGCGTGTCACTTAACTTTGCTAGTTTTTGGTTTCCTCATCTGTGAAATGAGGGACTGACTAGATTATCTTTAGGCTGTTATGCTTATTCTGTACAAAGATATAGCAGTGGGTTGATGACCAGATAATCCATCACCCAAAGGATCAAAAAACTATTTAACTTTTTGCAAGGACAGTTAAATTACGGACAAAAATGAGGACTCATACATGCCTGCAAAGTCATTTCTAATCATGGATGGTGCAAGGGGGAAAGTATTAAGTCTAGAAGCAGATATTTCTGTCACCTGCCTTGAGTTGTAAGGAGTTCCTCAAGGCTGAGTTTGCATGAGAAGGAAGTGATAGAAGGGTGGGGAAGCAGAGTCTTAGGGATGAGAAAAGTTTTAGGGGATGAAAGAATCACTGTGCATGAAACCAGCAATACTGTAGGACTGAGGGAACCAAGAGTCTCCAGCTACCTCTGGCTGCCATCCAGAAGAGAATGATACTGAACTATTATTTTTAGTTGTGAATCTCAAAGGACTAATTGTGTTCCTGATTTAATAATAATGCTGTCTTCTCCTTATCTGTAAGATTCAACTTTGATATGCCCACACAACTAGATTTTTTCATCCCTAAATTTGCACAATTGTAGATCAGTTTTTACAGAAAATATCATGTTAAATCTTAGAGTACTTATTTACAAAAAGAAAGAAGAAATGATTTCAATGACTGCTGAGCTCTGTTTAGAGCACTCCTAAACAGGAAATGGTGTGTGGCTTCTTTGAGGACGGGAAAGGCAAAAGCAGCCGAGAGTTCCATGTTATTCTGTGTTATTGGCTGTGTATGTGTTTGGAGAGGTTTGGGGGAGAGCTCAAGCAAGTCACTGCTTTCACTCTGCCATCTTGGCTCTGCCCCTTCCTATCTGTGTGTGTGTTTAAATAAAAGTTACTCTTGAACTTTCCTTCCCATACTTTGAATATGAATGGTGATACTACCTTCTCAGAATTTCAGAGATGCTAGGTCAGGATGTGCCAGATGAATGGGCATGTGAGGGAACTAAATGAGGAGTGTGTCTCCCCTGGATGCATTTACACAGAATTTGTACGTATGTGTTCACACTATTCCACTGAGGTTATTCTCACCCTGAAAATCTGTCATGTAGAAAAAAGGAAAAGATAAAAATGAGAGGGCTGGAAGAGTTTCCCTATGTTTTTTAGTCTCAGTTTAATCCAACCCTCATCTTCATTTCTCTGTTAAATTATGGTTGTGGCTATAGAGGATCAATGAACAGCAGCTGCAGAGATGAAGTATGACTGTTTTGTTCCGTAACAGAGCAATAGCCTAAAAACTGAGGGCCTTCCTAGGCCAGTTTTGGTCCTAGCTTTTAATGACTCTACTGGAAGTCTTAGGTAGATCATTTAACATCAGTTTTCCATTGATAGAAGGAAGATAGGACTAATCCATATCAGAGGTTTAATGATCATGATCCCCACTCACATTATTTGTAGAGATACCCTAGGTCAGTGCTACCAATAAGACTGTGTAATATGGTACTCTTAAACTTTTTTTAGAGTGCCTAGGTTCTGTGGGAGATGCTGGGTGGAGGTTTGAGGGGAGAGGGGATACAGAGATATTGAACACAGAGCCTTACACAGACTATGCCCTCAATAAATGTTTGTTGAATGAATGATAGAATTCTTGTTCTGCAGTCTTAATTAGGAAAGAAAAAAGTGTCCTCATCTTCTTGAGCATCAGAATTACGTACCATTGTATCTTCTATAGCCCATTGTATACATTGCTTTCCTTTAGTAGGGACTTGTGAGTAATAATGTAAGGTTATATCTAAGTTGTTAAGTTAGTGGTACAGACAATGAGTACTGAAGGAGTTAAGAAAGGGAGAGACCCATGACTCAGATGATGATACAGGTGTGCCTGCTTGTCTGCAGTAGAGTTGGTCAAGACCAGGCCTGAGTGGGTCTAAGAAGAGCTCTTAGAGTTTACACTTCTACCTGTTGTTGTGAGAGCTAATTTGGGGGGAAACTTTGCCATTTGGTGCCTTTCACTTTCCTTACACTGCTGTCTACAGCCTGAGAGGTGAAAACGCCTCAGAGCTGCGAGAGTCCAGCCAGAGAAACTGACCGGGATTATGGCTTTGGTTTTGCTAAAAAGAACTTAATGCTCGTTCAGGGCTCTGCAGAAGTGGCTCTCCGCATTCCAGAACTGTTGTGAAGGCTCCTTAAAAGGGGGACATGGGAGATCGAGGCCCCAAGTTCCTCATTGTGAAGTGCCAGAGTGCCTGTGTTCTCAATCTTCCCTAGGGAGAGTGTGTGCTCCTGTTCCATCACAGTCTTTGTGTGCAGTAGTGAGGAGCTTAAGCTTGGGATACTGTATTTTTAAAATCATTATAGCTTAGTAAGTATTTCTGATTAAGAATGAAGCTGTGGACACTTGAGAACTACAGTGTTAGGAACGTATTTCCCCCTCTACAAGACTTGCAGCAGCCTGCATGCCCCAGCCTGTCAGCATAAAAACAAGTTCAGTGAGAAGCCCGGAGAGAGACAGATGGAGGAGGGAAGGGGTGCTCTTGAAGGACCTTCACATTTAGTCCTATCTTGTCATTGTATTAGAAGATGTGCTGATACCCAGAGACACTAAATGACTTTCCAAAGTCACATACCCACTTAATGCGAGAGCCATGACTAAGTTCATAGACTTAGGACTGCAAAGAATCTCAGACATCATTAATTGCAACTCCTGCATTTTACAGAGGACAGAACTGAAGCCCTGAGAGGTTAAGTGACTCCCTTGGAGTCACACAGCTAAGTTGGTTTCTAAGTCAGGGTTAACATCCTGGTCTCTGGCCACTTTGCTATGCTGACATCTGGTCTCTGCGGGATTGTTTAGAATTTAGTTGCCAGGCCGACATAAATAAAGATCAGTATTTTTCATCCAAATTATAGAGAAGGGTAGAGGAATAAATTAATTGTTCTGAGACTAACAATAAGTTAGTGTTGTAGGGAGACCGAGTTACTGGGAAGATTTCTTTACCTCAGCATCCCCTGGTATCACTAGTAGCATGAACTTTGTATAGTATAAAGCTGATCAGAAAGACTGTTAGTAAATTCTCCTCGTTTAAATATTTACCACCATCATCAGAGACATTGAGTGTACAAGTGTACTTCACCTCTTTGTCAAAAACAGCCATTTAGCAAGAATAGCCTTCCAGACTGATTATTAAAGAACTCAGTGCTGCTAGATGCCTCTTAGCATTTATAACTAAGCAGTTAACCTTTTCCGTCATTACCTGTTAGTGTGTGCTAACAGTTCTGCCAGATTTGGAGTTAGAGCCAATGTTTGACCGATCCATATCCAATCTTCCTATGTCATTTTAATTCCCAGTGAAGGAGGAAAACATATCCTTTGCACCAAGTAGATGTTCTAGCAGTGCATGCCTGGGAAAAAGATTGATACAAAGGTCTTCTGCCCTGTATAAGTTACCATTTCTTGGTGTTTCTCCAAAGACCTTCCCAGGTCTAAACATAGGATTCTATTAATGCAATAAAGGGTCAATTTCTGAAAAGAAGTTTTGTTTTCATTAGTATATCAAATAGTTAAATTCTCTCCATGCAAGCAATGAGATTTTTTTCTGAGTCCATAATGATACCAGTCAATGAAGTATGCTTTTATTAATTACTCAGTAGGTATCAGGCACTGGGGCACAGATGGGGGTGGGGGGACAGGGAAGGGTGGGGAGATAAAGGGGGAGAGGCACAGGGGAGACAAAAACAAAAATTAAAATATCCCTTTCCTTCAAGGACTTTACGTTTTATCTGGGAGGCAAGAACATATACAAGTATATGTAAAATAAATGCGAATAAATCTAAAGTAATTTTTGAGGGGAGGCTGCTGGGGGTGAATCAGGAAGGGCCTCCTGTTGGACGTGGTGTTTGAGGAAGTTTTCCCGTGGAGCTGGAGTGCAAGCCAGGCACTCAGTAGCAAGTTAGTAATGTTCCAAGGGTGACCTTACAATGAACAAGGCAGCTTTGGGAATGGTTTGTGGAATCTAGCTCATTACTTTATATGATGCTTTGTGTTATGTGCTGGATAAGAACAAGCTGCCATCTTTATTCAGAGATACTCACTTACAGCTTTTTCTTTTACTGCAATATAGATTATTGGTTGAATTCCCAGCCACCGGTGGAGTGATTACATCTTGGCAGTTTCAGCCTGTAAAGCTGATCCACTACATCTCAACATTTGATTTCTTCCTGGCCGCCTGTGAGATCACCTTTTGCTTCTTTATCCTTTACTATATAGTGGAAGAGATTTTGGAAATTCGTATTCACAAATTACATTATTTCAGAAGTTTCTGGAATTGTCTGGATGTCATGATTATTGCGGTAGGTTCTAATGCAGTAACCATATACCTTATTTACTTATTTTTTTATTCTGAATTTAACACCCCCCCCCAAAAAAAGAGGAACACATTTATATGCCAAATAGAACAGAAAAAGAGGGTTATATTTGAAACATGAATTCTGTTGTGCACAGTTTACTTTCCTTTTTGAAAAGTATGTAATAAATGTAACATATTACTTTCAAACCTTTCCTGCTTATTTCCCTCTGAATGTCCTTCAGTTCCCTTCTGTTAATTTTAAAATTTCTCCAATGACCTTCTTTTCTTGCACAGTCCTTTTCAGAAATAAAATAGTAAAGCAAAATAAATCCACACATTTTCCATAGCCCAAAATGAATGCCTTGTTTTATACCTTGGCCCATCCGCCCTCGTGTCAGCATATGTTAATATGCTTCATCATTGGTCCTCTGAAGTCATGGCTGGTCATTGTAGCGATCAGAATTCTTATTACTGTATAAATCATACTCCTAGTTTTTAAAAATAAAGTAAAAGATTTCCTAGCACCTTCTTGTAGAGAATCTACAAGCCTCCACATTTAATAGGAGAATGGATTTAGAGCTGAAAGGGACCTTAGAAGTCATGTAGTCCAACCTACTTGTTATACAGATAAGGAAACCAAGACCTCTTTGGGTAAAGTGATTTGCCCAGGATCATGCAGAAGTAGTAGAGTGGCAGCTGGAGTCAGGTCCTCCAGCTCTAGATCCCACTAGATCCCTGTGCTATCTGCCTCTCAGTTCATATAGAATTTGATGATTCTCTAGTCCCATAACATAGTATCTATTTTATGTACACACACACACACACGTATTTTTTTAACTGTACTTAACCCAAATAATCTCTCCTGAGCTAAGTCACTCTTTCCTGTAAGTTATAAAACTAGTGAATCATCTACCTACCCAGATTTGGCGCCATGATGGGAAGAGATTATAAACGATATTACGCATAATACATTTCTCAAACTATAAGCCTTTTGCAGGTATCTTGCTCATACATGCAGTGTGTTGCCACTTGAAATTTCTTTAAGTTCTTCACACAAGTTTCATTTGATACAATTAATTTTACAAAGTCTCAGTACAGAATCAAAACTATAAGCCTTCCTTTATCTTAGCCATCTCATTGTAGGGAGCCTGTGGCAGCATGCTATAAGCCCTAATGGGGCTTTCTAAGGTGAAAAGGATTTGGTTATGAAGCTGGTGATGGTATTCTGGGCCAGCTTGAATAAGTTAGGAGATCACCAGATTGACTCCTGAGTAATAACTTTTTTTGGTGCAGCGACTCAGAGACACCATCTTCTAATGGATAGGAGTTGTGATCTGCATTGTGGACTTAATGCTGACACTAATGAAACCACAGATCCTAAACACATCGAAGCATGCTGTTTATTGTTTTTTATTCTTAGGGCTATCTATTTGAAGATTATTATTCTTTAGGTTTTATTTCCTACACACACATACACACACACACACACACACACACACACACACACACACATATACTGACCTTGGGCAGCACTCATGCTTGACTAAAATATATTGAGTGATAGCCATATAATGGATTATAATGACTAATTTTGGCCGTAAAGAAAATGGGGAGGGAAGAAGGAAAAGGAACGTGCATTAAGTGTCTACTTTGTGTCAGGCACTATGCAAAGTACCTTACAACTATTATCTTATTTGAAGAAAGGAAAAATGTACCTCCTTCACTTCTTTGCAAAGGTAGAGTGCTGTGGTTTCAGAGCACTACATATTTTGTTCAACTTAGTTGATATTTTAGCTGAATCACCTTCCTTTTCCCTTCTTTGGTTATTGCTTGTTGGAAGGCATGACTGTGGAGGGGCATGGAGAGGTATATATTGGCAAATGAGGTGATATAAAAATAAAAGATAACAATAATTTTTTTTAAGTTTATGGTCTTAAGACAATGGAATTTGTAAATATTGATCCTATTTCTTTCTTCTAGCTGTCGATAGTAGCTATAGGAATTGACATCTACAGGAAATCCAATGTGGGATTGCTGCTGAAATACCTTGAAGATCAAAATACTTTCCCCAACTTGGAGCCTCTAGCATACTGGCAGATACAGTTCAATAATGTGACAGCTGTAATGGTCTTCTTTGTTTGGATTAAGGTAATTTATGTGTTTGACATAGTCTAAGGCATAAAGTTAAACAATGGGATTAGCAGATATATAATTGATCTCACTGTCAATAGCTTACTACACTCTTGAAGGACTTAGTCAATGTTTGTTAATATGTGAAACTTGCCAAGTCTTGTTCTATATGAAGAAGGCTGTACAGTCCCAGCCCAGAGTAAACATGAGTGCTCTGGACTGCACAGTGATCGTTGGAATGGGGCCTGGTTTTGACTAGGGAATGCAAGTAGAAAGTGAGGATGATGGGGTACAAGGCAGGTGAAAAACTAGACATAGTAGTGCTCAATGATAAACATCTCTTTTCCATCTGGATTCTGCAACATCTTATTCTGAATTTAACTTGGAACCCACACCAAGTAGAGCTTTAAGGGACCTGTGAGTCTATCTAGTGTAGCCCCCACACTCATTTTATAGTTGGGAAGCCTTAGGCCTAGGGAGGTTAAATCATTTACTAGAGTCATATAGTAAGCATCAGAGTCAGGATTTGAATCCGGGTCCTCTGACTTCAGAGCCAATGTTTTTTCCATTGTGTTCACTGTGTAGTAAAATATTTGGTGGGTTTTTACAGCCTGGGTTCCTATTTGGGGTTCCAAATTGCAGGATCCAGCATTTTATTCCATACCTCATGTACATCTCAATCAATCAATCAGTCAATAAGTATTTATTGATTACTACTCTGTATCATGCCCCGGAGAAACAAAGAGAAAAGAGAAATAGCACTTGCAGTCAAGGATCTTACACTCTCTTGGGTGTAGCACATGTATCTAAGTATATGTGCAATAAGTCTAAGGTAATTTGGAGGTGGTGTATAGAGTACTGACTGCTTCATGTAGCATACCAAGAGGATTATGGGAACCTACTGGGATTCAGAAGATCCCAGAGCCCCCTAAAATACTCCATCGTGGCTTAAATGTACAACTCCACAAACAGATAGAAAAGAGGATCTCTAGAATTTCCCACCAAATCCAAGAATCCATAAAGGGACTCCCACAGTCCTGCAGAGGTCCTGTAACAGAAAAGTGGGGCTGGTTTAGGAGCACAGAAGGTGGGGAAGAGGAAGCTTCTTCAGCCTTCAAGCAGTTCCACCTTTCCCTGCCTGAGCTTAGCAATACCTAGACCTAGCCCAAGCCTTCCCTGAGGCTGTGGCCGTAGGAGAGCCACATTTGAGGCTTCTGGGTTGCAGAACCACAAAGCATCTCAGTCCAGACCAAGCCCATGTCTGGCTGGCTGAGCCCAGCTCCAGATACCATCCTCTGGGTGTGCAGGGCAGGTACAACCTAGCACCCCTAGTCTGGGCTAAGCAGAACCCATTCTGAGCAGCACCGGAATACAGACCTAGCCTTGGTGAACAGAGAGAGCAAAGTTAAACCAAGCAGAGTCGAATGGTACCAGTGGCCCAAGTCCAGCTGTGGGAGAAAGGTCCTGGGCAAAATCCAGCCTGAACAGTCCTGACACTGTGTCAGGAGTAGGAGTAGCACGTGAGTCCAACAGCAGGGAGGAAGGACCCCCAGGTATAGCTGAAAACAGGGCTAGAGCCCTGTAACAGCCCTAGCTGGGACCAGAATAGCCCCAGAGTCCCTCAAAGGAGAGGCTTTATCTAGCCCACTGTCCTTAGGACAGTGTAGGCCCTGCCCACCCCATTCAGTTGCAGAGTTTGACCCAAGTGAAGATCCCTGAGTTTGCTCCCTGAGCAAACCATGGAAAACTTTGAACAGCATAAGGAAAAGCATTGATTTGAAAGATACCCAAGAGATAAACCCTGAGGAGGATAGTGATACTCTAACAAGTCCTCTAGCAAGAGGGACTGCAGGAGTATCTAGAGGAAATGAAACAAGAGATACAGAATGGAAAAGCGGGGGAGGAAAGAATAATAAGGGAAAGTGACACCTTAGACAAATAACGGAAAACCTGACTCAGGCTCCAAATGTTAAAATGTGTCAGATGGAAAACAACAATACAGTAGGACAACAAGAAATAGGTAAGTAAAACCAAAAGATTAGAAGGAACAAAACAAAAGAAAATTCAAGAAATACAATGGCATAAAATAAGTAACCTGGAAAACAGGTCAAGGAAAGGTAACAATAGTAATAATAATAACAATAACAATTATAAGCATCTATATAGTGCTCTAAGATTTGCAAAGCACTTTTCAAAAGAATTATCAGAGTATCTGAAAACTATGATCAGAAAAAATATCCGGATATCATATTTCAGTTAAATATAAATGAAAACTACCTAGAACCCTAAGAACCAGAGGGTAAAGTAAAAATAGAATCCACCTGGTCATCTCCAGAAAGACACTTTAAAATGAAAACTTATAGAAAACTTACTTAAAATGAAAACTAAAATCCAGAGCATCTGGATCAAAGAAAAAACACCACAAATAGCCAACAAAGAGTTCAAATACCAAGGAGTCACAGGGAAGATTACATAAGATTAAGCAGCTTCCACAATAAAGAGGAGGAGACCTTGAAATATTATATTTCCAAAGACAAGGAATAAATATGTCAAGTCTGAAAAAAAAAATTACCATTGTTAACTCTGAAAAATGAAATCCCAAAGAGTTCACTGAAGTAATGCCCCCAACTGCTAGCTCTGACAAACAAAATAGATACCAAAGCATCACAGCAGCTATGGAATCACTGTTAACTCTGAAAATACCAAAGACTTCTCAGGGGTCATATACCAACTGTTAACTCTGAAAAATAAAGTATTAAAAAAGCTAACAGTGGTCATGAGCACCAAGCTTGCTCTATTCCATTGGAAGAGGGAAACTAGACACATGTGCTGGGGTCTGCTGTGATACCGAGGAGACCCCTGCAGTGAGGCTGAGCCTTGATGCCTGTAGGAGGGGCCATGCAGTGAGCTGTAGCAATGACAGTGATAGAGTAAAAGTAGCAATGAGGCAAGTGTGATTCATAGCAGGGCTTCATGATTGGGACGTGATATCTGCAGGTGCTTGTCCAAGTTCAGGAACCACCTGGGGCCGGTGTGAAACAGTGCTGGAATTTTGCTGCAGCAGAGTTCATCCAGAGGGTGAGCACAAAGAATTGTTATGCCAAGCTCTGGGCACAGCCTGCTTGCTGGGCCTTAGCTCTGAAAAACAGGATGTCTCCTAATAGTAAAAACAGAGGGATGATCTTGGTATGGGGATCCTGACAAATGTTTGTGGCCAAGTATTGTTTATCTGACAAAATTGAGTATAATCCTTGGGAAAAAGGGTAAGAAGGAAAAGGGAAATGTGTCTTTAATTTCCAAGGATTCCTGATGAAAAGACCTGATGATGATGATAATGATGTCCTGATCAGACATTTGAAAATGGAAATGCAAGCTTTAAAAGAAACATACATATCTATATTTGTTTAATTGAAAGGGAATATGTGGGAATTAATTTTTGTTTCATGTTAATAGGGGTATAAGATACAAATGTCTTTTCCGAACCCTAATATTTTTAAAGGTCATAGAGAAAAACTAAAAGGAATGAAAGTCTTTAGATGGTTTTGTTCTGTTATAATGGTTTCAGGAGAAGGCAAAAATGGGAAGGACAGGAAACTGTACTAGGGAAGAAAAGGAAGATGGGGATAGAAATCACTGTTGCATAAAATAAAGAGTATAATAACTAATAATAATATATATACATATATAAATAATAATAATATTAAAATAAAGGTGCATAAAATAAGAAGCATGTGGTCATGGGGTTTGCCTTCACTCAGTCAAGACCACTCCACAGGGAGTGTCAAAGAAGAGGGCATTAGCTCCCTCATCTCCTGGGTGGGGAAGAGATGGGTGATCCTTTCTGGTGATCCAGCCTGGAGGTACTATTTCAGGTGGTGAGAGGCAGGGCAGCAGCAAGGTGGATATAACAGTCTGGTGTGTGTCCTGGGGCCATGTAGAGTGGGCTCGTTGTATCTGTCACTCCCCAGTGGAGGTGGCTCAGCCCCAGGTTGGGAGTTTGCCCCCTTTGTCCTCCAAATCTCTTAGCGTGACTCTGAGTACATAACAGGCGCTTAAAAAGCACTTGACTGGTTATCTGGGGTGGAGAGGTGAGAGAAGAGCAGTTTTTTTTTTAATGTTCTTATGTTTCCTGACCTTTGTGAGGGCAGCACTTTTCCGCTTGAAAAGAAGTTTAATGAAGCCTGGTTATAGTCATAGAAGGTTGATGCTTTGTAGAATTCTTAGATCCAATTTGTGTTTCTTCTACAGCTTTTTAAATTCATCAACTTCAACAGAACCATGAGCCAGTTGTCCACCACCATGTCTCGCTGTGCCAAGGACCTCATTGGCTTTGCAATTATGTTTTTGATTATTTTTCTTGCATATGCTCAGTTGGCCTACCTTGTCTTCGGCACCCAGGTCGATGACTTCAGCACTTTCCAGGAGTGTATGTAAGTATATCTGCAGTTTTCAGAAGGGCTTCATGGCCATGATCTTTGTGTCCTGGGGACTTTGTGAAAGAATTTGGCCATTCCTTGATTAATTTTTTTTAAAACGTTAAGTAATAATGTAACTGACTTTCACAGAAATATTAGAATAGCATTAAAAAAACAGTAGTTGTCTCCAGAATGCTGGCACTTATGTTAGTAATCTTTTTTACAAGGGTTACTAGTCTTTTTATGGTTATATTTAGTCATTCCATTAGTTGCTCAATGAAATTTAGCTTTTAATTCCATAAACCTTCTCTACTAAAGTAGTCTTGACCCTCAGGACTTTTTAGCACCAAAATGTAAATATTAGCCATTATAGGAATGCTAGTCCAATTCCATATTTGCATTGAAAGTTGTGGCTTTACCTTTTATTTTCTAATAGTTCTGTGAATAAAACTCTGTGACCCTTATTTTTCAAAACAGCATTCAGGTGGATTTTGAGTCTTGGAATTCCCCACAAAAGTTTCTTCCCTCTTTCTTTCCCACCCCAACACCCCAAAAACAGAGCAACCATCTGTTGGAAACATAATGCTCTGGAGAGAAGATAACCCACATGGAGTAATTAGGAAATGAGAAGAGAGTAGGGAAGTTCCTTGCCCATAATGGGTACCAATGAATGTTATTGACTGATGAGAGAAGGACTTGTTAGGTTTCACTAAGATCTGCACTGCCGACACTGGATGACTCTTCAGTCTCATCACAACTTCGTAGACCCTCACCAGGGGTGCCAAATGAGATTAGACATTTGGGCTCTTAGCATTGTGGGGATAGCCTTTAATAAAATTTTTCTAGTTTGTTTTCAGCACATTTTCTGTTGGAATCTACCCTGATTTTTGTGATCATTAGAATTGTTTTGTCAGAGGCACCCGTTGAATTCTTAGGACATGTCACTTTGTAATCTGCTTTATGGTTAATCTGTGCAGTTTCCTCCTTCATGATCCAACTATAAAGTGACATGTTTAAGTTACAGACGTTTATCTTTCCAGAAATCTGTTGGTATAAATGGTGAGGTTCCTTTAAAAGTACTCAGTAATTTTCGAAGCAGACAAAATGCGTGTTCCTTCCATTGTTGGCAGTTATCCTGCTGATAAGGTCCAAAACTGTGAAACCACAAGTAAGAAATGCTAAATCCATTGCCCGACGTTTGTTTTGTTTTTGTAGCTTCACTCAGTTCCGTATCATTTTGGGAGACTTCAACTTCACAGAACTAGAGGAAGCTAATCGAGTTTTGGGACCCATTTACTTCACTACTTTTGTGTTCTTTACCTTCTTCATTCTTTTGGTATGTACATTTCTGTTTATGATGAAGTGGTTTATGCTTTTATTTGCTTTCCAATCCCCGCCATTTCTTCCACCTTGTTCTTTACTTTTGAGATCCCACTGGTATAAATCAAGCCCTTTAATAGCAACAGTCCTGAGGAAGATTCCCGAGATACTGTACTGTAGTTGAAATGGATAAAGACATGGAAGTGTTGAGGACGGGTCTTCAGTGTGTGCAGGTACATCACATCCCTACCCTCCATGGCTGTTTGCTGTTTGGGAGCCTTCACTTCATCAGAGGCAAGGATGAGTTGGAAGCAGTAAACCATCCATCATTTCACATGTAGCGCTTCAGCATTGTCCAGAGTTTGCTGTAGAAAACAAGACTGATGTATCGATAGGTTTTGCTGAATTGCTTTTTTACGTGTCTCTTCTGACATATAAGTAATATTCCATTCCCATAGTCCTCTACTTCTGCAAAAGATAAGTGGGAAGTTTATTTTCTCAACTCTTTTCTGGAACCAAGATTGCTGGGATTTATTGTACTAAAAATTTTAGTACTTTCATATTCATTTTCTAGGATGATTTTATATATAAGTATTATGTATATGTATATGCGTGTGTGTGTGTGTGTGTGTGTGTGTGTGTGTGTGTGTGTGTGTGTGTGTGTGTAAATACATATACAGAAGGGACCGTCCAGGTCATCTAATCCAACTCTCCTCAATTTATAGTCAAGGAAACTAAAACTCCAAGGAAGTTTCAGTGACTTGCTAAGGTCACCCAGAGAGTCAGTGGCCACATCAGTCTGGTGTGCTTTCCTCTGCCCCACATCTTTGAAGTTAATCAGGTTTGTCACCATCAGGATCTAGTAACAGGCCCTTAGGGTCGCAAGCATGTGGATTTAAAGCTAGAAAGGACCTCTGAGGTCATTTAGGCCATCCTCTTAATTTTATAAATGGGATAACTGAGCCCCAGGAAGGTTAAGTTTTTTACTTTAATCAGAAAGGGTAATAAGTTATGAAGATAATATTAAAGCCCACGTTCTGTAACTCCAAATCTAACATTTTTTTTCTGTATTGTATTGCTCTTATTTTCTTTAGGATGGCATAATTCATGATTATGAGTTTAATTTAGTGTAACTGTAACCTTTGAGGAGATTAAATGTCTCCCAAATTACCAGTCATTCTTTCTTTTATAGTCCACTTTGGGATCTTGCTCTATGCATATAGCATATTTTAAGCATCTTCTTCCTATCACAGGCAGAAATTAAGAAGTTGAGTAGGGTGTGGTAAGAGGGCATATGATGGAATAAATAGATTGGAGTTGGAGTCAGGGAGAGCTGGGTTTAGTACCTGCCTCTGACCCTTATTCATCAACCAGTATTTACTAGTGCTTACAATGTGCCATATACTGTGGAATGCAAAAAAAAGCAAAAATACAAAAACCATTCTTGTTCTTAAGGAGTTTTTACATACCAATTTAAGAGAGAAAATGTAAATAAATCAGTGCACATGGGATATATATGGAGCAGAATGAAGGCTTACATGGCTGAGGAGACTGGGAAGGTGTCCTGTGGAGGATGGCTGAGTCTTGTAAGAAGTGAGTGGTGTGGAGGTGGAGGTGAGCACTACAGTCACGGAGAACAGTCCCTGCAAAGGCAGAGATGTGGGAGGAACAAGTAAGTCAGGTTGTCAGATGTGGGAAGGGCCACAAATAGTGAAAAGACTGGAAAGGTAAGGACCTGTGCGATCCTGAGCAAGTCACTTAAGCAAAATGAAAGGATTGGACTAGAGCGCTTCTGGGGGCTCTTACAGGTGATGCTAGGGGGCAAGAAAAGATTGGAATTAATTACTGTCTAAAAATATTCAATTATAATTAGTAGTCAGAATGTAGTAAATCCTTAAGTGGTATGATAGGAATACCTAGAACAAATTGCTAAGGTAAGAATGATTGTTCCCAAGAAAGGAAAGAGGGGCCCAGATGGTTGGTTTTTGTCCTCGGCTCAGGGGAGCAGGTGCTGCTGTGGACTCACCAATTAACCTTAGACCAGGCATTTGAGTTCTGGGGAGAGTTATAGTGGCCCAGAAGATAATATGCATGTATTATATTACTATGCATATGTTATAGCATGTCACTCTAGAATTTTCATTTAAAGTCTTCCACTATTTAGTAGATAATTGCCTTATAGATTCTAAAGTCTGTAAGTCCTTACAGTAGATTGATAAAGCCCTGACTACTATGGCAATACAGGTTTAGGATCAGAAAACCCTAAGAGTGTATAGAAAACATTTTGATAACTTACTAAGGAGAGCAGTCTGTCAGGAAGCCCAGCTATTTGGAAATCAACTCATTCTTTCCAGTGCCTAAGTGAAGAAGGCAACTGTCTTTCTCAACCCTGCAGCTTGCAAAGAAAAAGCCAAATATTTTTTCTTAAAGAATACTGCCCCAGTTTTTCACTTCTCTGGCATCAATGTGACTGTAGTCAAGACAGATTGTGAAAGACAAGCCAAGAAGCTGTTAGAATTAATGAAAAACTTAGAAAACTGACTCTACAGCTTGGGGTCTTGATTGCCTAGGACCCTAAGAAGTTAAACAGCCACATTGCCAGTGTAGATCAGAGTTAATATTTGAACCTAGGCCTTCTTGCTCTGAACCTCTGTCACTTTCTAGCTGGATGACTACAAGCAAATCACTATTTCTTTTAGTCTCTGTTTCCTTTCATGTAAATATAATACTAATATCTTGTAAGGTTGTTGTAAATAAACTACTTGGTTAAACATTTAAACATGATAAATGTGAGCTTTCATTACTATTATTAATCTGAAAAATATTACTCCTTCCTAACATGTATATGATTAAATCAGTTTTTTTAAAAAGCACTTAAAAAAAAAAAGAACATATATACTTCCAACATATAAGAAACACTGGAAATCCCAACCATTAGCAAAGGCTTTGTTATATTCCAGCTGTTTAATCAAATTCAGCTTTAATTCTTTGAACCACTAAATATCCTGTGTAGCCTTGATGCTAAAGTGTTCCCATAGCCTTATTAATTGTTAAATGCAGACTTAATTAATAAGTAAAAGTTTTGGTGGGTTTTTTTAAGAAAAAAAATTAAAAGGTTAATCGAAGGCATTGTAACAGTAGTCTGGTAAAAAACACAGAATTCCATATATCTGCTTTATGATATTTGTTCAGAAAGTCTTGTTATTAAGCTTTATTTAAAAGAGTGACATATCTGGCACAGTGGATAGAGCACCGGCCCTGAAGTCAGGAGGACCTGAGTTCAAATCCGGTCTCAGACCATACACTTGACACTTACTAGCTGTGTGACCCTGGGCAAGTCACTTAATGTCAATTGCCTAAAAGCCAAAAAATAGAATTAAATTAAAGTAAAAGAGAGACATGTCATTGTAGAGAATTGGTCTTGATGCCAGGAAGACCTGGGTTTAATTCACCCCTCACATGTGGGTCACTGAGTGGTATCCTTGACAATAATGGCGAAATTAGGAGGAGAAGAAGGTTTGGAGGCAAAGAAGTTCTGTTTTGGTCATGTTGAATTTAACAAGTCCAGGGGACATACAGTTCAGGAGGTCCAATAGACAGTTGGAGATGCAAGATTGGAGATCAGGAGAGAGATTAGGGCTGGATAAATAGATCTGAGAATTATCTATTATATCTTGTATTTGTTTTATATTTGTTCTGCAGATGTTCTATCTGTACTTTTTTATGGGCATAGGAGTCTCTGAATCAGTTCATCAGAATTTATCCTGTGTCCATATAGAATTCTCTCTCTCCCAGTAAAAGGTAAACTTCTTAAAAGTAGAAATTGTGTCACTTTTGGTATCTGTAGCCCTAGCACCTTAGCAATTAGTAGGTGCTTTTAAATGCTTGTTGATTGGCTGATTAGTTGAAAAGTGCTTTACAACATCTGATACTAAGACTATCAGAAATTATTCTCATATACTTGCAAAATTACAATATAAAGGCCCCAGAAGGCCCATGGGGGTTTTCTAATTATTGCTTGAAAATGGTCTTTAAGATATATCTTCCTTTGTTTGTGTTTTTTTAAACAGAATATGTTTTTGGCCATCATCAATGACACATACTCTGAAGTTAAATCTGATATGGCTCAGCAGAAGACTGAAATGGAGCTGTCAGATCTCATCAGAAAGGTAGTAATTTATTCGCATAACTGCTTCGTATTTGGCTGGATTCCTAAATCAAATGACATTTATAAAAATTTTAAAAGTTTTTCATTTAAACTGTTTGATCATTAGAGATTCTTTGAAATAAAAAGTATGTAACCATTTTTCTGTAGTTTAACTATTACCTTATCAGGAGGACTGAGTGGACTACCTCTGGAACCACTGATTGGAAATTTTTTAAAAGTTTTATAGGTGCCTTTTGTTTTTACACCACAATCACTTCCTCGAACACATATACACATGTACACACACACACACACACACACAAAGGCACACTTGTTCTTGTAACAAAGAAAGACATTTAAGGAAAATCAAATACAAACACAGTGACGGCATCTGATAGAAGATACCACTTTCCACAGCCACAGTCTCCACCCATCTATGGTGCTTGGTTTCATGTTCTTAAATTAATCATTCCTCTTCAGAGTTCAGCTTCTTTTGAGTGCTTATTTTATGTGAATTGTTATAGTAGTTGTATATTTTGTTCTCTCTTTTCTGCTTATTTTGTCCAGAATCAGTTGATAGAACTCTTCCTGTGTTTCTCTTGATTATTTTTTCTTTTTTGTTGGTTTCTTGTTCTGAACATAACAAAAAAAAAGCAAGTAAAATGGTGATTTTAATGTACAGTGTAGAAGAAAATATTTAATACATTAAACTATGAACATTATATACAACTTTTGCTTTCTGAATTTATAATAAATTCAACATATAAATTTCAAAGATGTCTTGTTTGTGTTTCCTTCTGACCTTTTGGTCTCTTCCATGCATTTTTTAAAGAAATGCTTCAGTGATTCCCCCTTGTTTTCTCTATCCCTGTCTCCTCTTACTTTTACATTCTCCTTCCTCCTAACCCCACTGAAGAAAAAGAAAAACAAAACCCTTGTAAACAAAGACGTAGTCACGTAAGACATCTTGTCAAATTTGCCATGTCAGAAAATGTCTTATTTGCCTCTTGAGTCCTTCACTCTCTGTGAGGAGCTACATAGCATGCATCATCCTCAGGCTTCTAGAATACTTGATCCTTGCATTGATCAAAATTCTTCAATCTTAAATGCATTTCTTTACACTTCTGTGGTTCACATTGTTCTCCTGGTTCTGCTCCCTTCACTGAGCGTCAGTTCATGTGAGTCCTTCCAGACTGCTCTGAATTTGACCCTTTCACTACTCATTACAGAGCAGTAACATTCCATTACCTGCTTTGCCCACCTACTCTGGACTCATGGGGGTGAAAGTGAATAAAATGACAAATCAGGATAAAATGAATTATGCCTCATTTTTTTTTTAGGGCTGTCATAAAGCTATGATAAAACTGAAACTTAAAAAAAACACCGTGGACGACATTTCAGAGAGTCTGCAGCAAGGTGGAGGCAAGTTAAACTTTGATGAACTCCGCCAAGATCTGAAAGGTTAAGAATCCTGTTTCCTAAGCCCAGTAATTGCCAGTATCGAATCTTTGCTTTGTGGTGTTGCTGGTGATGTCCAAATGCACGTGCATGAGTGTCTTCTGCAATGATTACCAGAGAGATATCTGGCTTCCTTTAAGGAATTCAGTGCCAGACCACTGATCTCACTGACCTCTTACCTATATTCTCTCTGCTTTCAGGAAGGGGCACACAGATGCAGAGATTGAGGCAATATTCACAAAATACGATCAGGACGGTGACCAAGAGTTGACTGAACATGAACACCAGCAGATGAGAGATGACTTAGAAAAAGAGAGGGTATGTCTAGTTTGAGGCAGTGTGGCTAACTTCTTAGAGGGACTCCTTCTGAGAGTGTTTTTGCAGCAAATCTTCTCATTCTTTGCATTTGACCGTAGAATTATGTGTCGGGTCTTATATGCACTGTTGATTGACCTTCCTAATTCTATTTTTAATTATGATTAACATTAGTATATGTTATTTAAGCTCCCAGTAAAGTTCATTGTAGTGTTTAAATGGCCCTAGGTTCTCTCAGGCTATGCCAGCACAAATTCAATAGCCTTCAAGTATAGGCCCAATGAGAGCTTTGGTGTCCTTTTCTCCAAGGAAAAGCCTGGCTAAATTTGGACGTGCTCACACAAAATTTACCATCGAGTGATATTCATTCACAACTCACTCCTTACTCATCATTGTGGGTTGCTATTTGTACTGGTGAATGAGCATATCTTTGCTGATGAAATTGTAGAATTTTGTTTTCTCCCTTGATAGCATATAAATTCTTTGAGAGGTATTTTTTTTTGTCTTTACATATTAACAACTAACACATTGAAAAGAAGGGAAGGGGAGAATTCAGGCACAGAAACAGACCATTGATTTCATCAGTGTGGGGAATTCTGCATCAAGAAACTCCCTTTACAAATGCAGAACTGCACTTGCTCTATGATGACAGGCTTACGTGACTTGCCCAGGGTCACACACAGCCAGTATGTGATGGAGACCAGCCTATCTCTGAGGCTAGGTCTCCACTGTCTACATCATATGTGCCTGGAACACAGCAGGTGTTTAGTAAGTGCTTGTTGAATGGGATATATTCTCCTAGTATCTGTGAGGTGAGGCTAGGGAGAAGCTCACTTAAGGTGGTTGATTTGGGAAGTCTCTTTTTCCATTTAAAAGAAAAGTTTCTGTAGACAAGCAACTTCGATAGATAGAGACTGTCATAAATAAGGCATTACCCCTCACTTGATCATGCATCCCCACCAGCCATCACCCTCTATCTCTCCTCTTATTTCGTGACTAGATTCCTTGAGAAGGTTGTCTGTAATCAGTGGCTGCGCTTACATTCCTCTCCCCCTCTTCTTGATTCTCTGCTGTGTAACTTCCAGCCTAATCATTCAACTGAAACTGCATTCTCCACTTACCAATAAAGGATCTCCTAATTGCTGGATCTACCGGCCTTTCCCTGCTCCTCATCTGTTTGACCTCTCTGCAGCCCTTGTTGCAGCCAGCCCGCCCTTCCCCTTGAAATTCTCTTCTCCCTAGGTTTCCATGACTCTTCTTTCCCCTTCCCCTCAGACCACACCTTCTCAGTCTCTTTTACCCTCTGACCGCTCCTCCTTGGCTGAATCTTCCTCTAGGTCAGGCCCACTTAATGGTGGGTGTCCCCCAGGGCTCTGCCCTGGGCCCTCTTCCCTCTATGCTTTTTCACTTGGTGATCTCATCAACTCCCATGGATGCGGGTACCATCTCTTTGCCGATAATTCTCAGACCTATTTATCCAGCCCCAGCCTTTGTTTTGAACTTCAGTATTGCATCTCCAACTGCCTGTTGGACATCTTGACCTGGAAGTCTCCCAGACATCGTAAGCCCAATGTGACCAAAACTGAACTCATTCTCTTTCCCTCAGAATCCCCCTCCATTCCTGAGTTTAATATTACTGTTGATGGCAACACCATCTTCCCTGTCAGCCAGGCTTGCAGCCTACATGTCAGCTCCTCACTCTTGTCAAGTCCTGTTGATCTCCCCTCCACGTGTCTCTCACATACACCCCCTTCTCTCCCAACCCTGCGGTATCCCTAATACAGGACCCTGTCACTTCACACCTGGGTTATTACAACAGCCTGCTGGTTGCTCTTCCTGCCACAGGTCTCAGCACCCAGCCCGTCCTCCACTCATTTGTCAGTGATCTTCGTAAAGTGCAGGTGTGACCATGTCACCAACACCCCCCATCCTACCCTTAGTTCTAAAAACTCCAGTGGGCTTAGGAACAAATAGAAAATCCTCTGTTTGAAATCTCAATCTCTTAATAACCTACCTTTCCAGTCTTCTCATGCTCCCTTCCTGCATACTTCACAGCCATGAGACTGTCTTCCTTGCTGTCTATCATACGTGACACATGACATTCCAGGTCCCAGCTAAATTCCCATCCTCTGCCATAAGCCTTTCCCAATCCCTCTTAATTTATTGCCTTCCCTCCAGTTTATCTTGTCTACAGCTTGTCCATACGTGGTTGTTTGCACGTTGTCTCCTCTATTAGATGGTGAGCTCTCGGGAAGCAAGAGCCATTGCCTTTCTCTGTAACTCCAGTGCCCGGCTTACAAGAGGCACCAAATAAACACTTGTTGATTTGTTAGCTTTTGTCTGGCCTTCATCTTCAGCCTCCTCATTCTTACCAGTAGTCTGTCCGTTCTGCAGGAGGATCTAGATCTGGATCATAGCTCTTTGCCCCGACCCATGAGCATTCGCAGCTTCCCACGGAACCTGGATGATTCTGAAGAGGACGATGACGAGGACAGTGGGCATAGCTCTCGAAGGAGGGGGAGCAGCTCTAGTGGAGTTTCTTATGAAGAGTTTCAAGTGTAAGCATGTTTAGTTTGGCTCAGTTTTTATTAGTGAGAATCTTAACAGGACAAACCAAACCATCCATTCTTGGACTCTCTCTAACTATAAACACTGCCTCCCATCACTACCTTGACTTCGTAATGGAAATAACCATCTGATAAAGTACTTTTTTCAGATTCTTACATTGTTTCATTTCAATTTTGCCTGCCCTTTTCATCCTTCCTCCCCCCCAAAAAAAAAATTTGGCTAGGCTAAAAAGAAAATGATGGAAGATAGAGGTGCACCTTCTCATACTCATTGGTTTCCTGCAGACTGGTGAGACGAGTCGACCGGATGGAACACTCCATTGGCAGCATTGTCTCCAAAATTGATGCTGTCATTGTGAAACTGGAAATCATGGAGAGGGCCAAACTGAAAAGAAGAGAGGTATTAGGAAGGCTGCTGGATGGAGTGACGGAGGTAAGAGGTTCTGTGATGCAGCTGAAGTAGAATAAAAATTTAGTGACACTAATCACACTTCTTCAGTAGCAATGTCTACAACGTTAACAGTGGAAGTACCTGGTACAGTAGCATTATGGAGGCTGGTTGCTACATTCAGCAGCACAAGATAATGTAAGAATAAAGCCAAGAGTGGATATTTCATTGGCTCACGATGAGAAGCAGGGAGTCATACTTGACACAGTACACCATCCTCCTCAGAGTACAGGGGTTCTAGTGGATCATTTCAGCTTACACTCCCAGTTCTAGTCATTATCATGCTGATTTGTGCTATTGGTCAAAAAAGAGAACAGTGTGAGCATATGAATGGATTAGCAGAAACCCATCACATTATTAGAGAAGCATACTGGCTGACTCAATGCACCTTGTAAATGAGTAGAACCATCTTTGTATTTGAAGGAAAGAGTTAGGTTTGAAAATTAACCATGTAAATCTCCCTTCTTTTTTTTACAGAAAGAATACCTATTTTTCCACCAGTATAGAAGTATAATAACAAATTTCACACAAAAGCGCTATAAAATTTTGCTCTATGATTTCTAATAAATAGGCCCAATTTTTTTGCATAGCAGAAATCAGAATTTGTGATTTTTCATCTTATTTTTCACTTGTGACTTTCACAGTATCTTTTGAACCTAATTAAATGTTTATAAATTATATTATAAATTAAACATATATAAATAAATTCATATTTCTGAATGTGAACTGTAGACATAAGATCATAGCTTTAGAGCTGGAAGGGACCTTAAAAGTTATGGAATTGAACACCCTCATTTTACAGATTAAGATTAAGCCTCTTCCCAACCAGATCCCCTAAACTCCTTCACATTTTTCCACATTTCAGAAGACATTCATCTTTCCTATAACTTCTAAGCTCTGCATCCCCTATCATCATCATTGTTTCTTCCTTCACCCTTAGGATGAAAGACTTGGTCGTGATAATGAAATACACAGGGAGCAGATGGAGCGCCTAGTGCGGGAAGAATTAGAACGCTGGGAATCGGATGATGCTGCTTCCCAAATAAGTCAGCGCTTAGGCACTCCTGTGGGGCCAAACGGCCAGCCACGTCCGAGGAGTTCCCGTCCTTCATCGTCCCAGTCTGCAGAAGGCATAGAAGGTGGAGGAGGAAATGGAGGCGCCAGTGTCCATGGATAGTCTGTGCCTTTCTGATGAGAAGCCAACACATCCTTAATTGCAGTAGTGAATATACTATTTATATCTCCTGACCAAGGTCTGATGTTGGTGGTCCCTTTGACTAATTGGTTTTTTTTCCACTGCACTTTAATTTATTGTATGCAGATTTCCCCCATATATGAAGGAAGATTTTTGTTTTCTTTTTCTCTTTATTGAGTATGGAAATGACCTGATCTCTTTTGAAAAATACTGAAAGCAGTATTGGGTTGCTATTGTGAATCTTACTATGTCACATCAGTTGATGATAAAGTAACCTTTTAAACCAGAAGCAATAATGCTTTTAAGAAAAAAAAAAGAATAGGATTTTGTTTCCAAACCCAAAATAAGTCAGTATTATGTCATATTTACAGAAGAGTTGAGGGAACATGGCAGTCCTAGCTTCAGCTCAGCCTCATCTGAACACTTCATGTCATGTCAAGCTTAGTTCTTAGCTTTACTTTTAATTTCTTTAAAAAGTGTTTGTTTCAACAGGGTGTCCAATACGAAACGTACATGAAGGACGAGAGAGACAGGGCCATGAATAGTCCTGCTTGGAATCTCTTTGCTTAATTAGCACATTTCTTTAACATTTATAATCACTGTCCACTTCTGGGTTGTTTATGAAGCCTGTATATAGAAGTAAAAACGTGGCAGAGCTGTCACATGAACATTGGTTTGACTGGATCCATAGGGTCAGATAAAGGTAAAGATTGATCCCAGGGTGGCCTCTGTAACACAAAGTCATTGAATAAGATCGGAAGGGATGTGGAGCGCTCGTTCTTCCCTGAATTAAATTAAACTCAATCTTTTGGACACATTGGTAAGAGAAAGAAAAGGTAAAAGATCTTTATACTTCTCAAATTGAGATAGAACCAAATGGGGAAATCAGGACTAACTCACTAAATGTATGTACTGAAAGATTAAAATTTTATAAGAATTACTTTATTAAAACGTTAATATTAGGATAGCATATAATCAGAATGACCCAGCTTTATGGAAAGGAAGTTTTGGTATTGAAAGTTAGATCATCACTGAAAGATTGGTTTATTTTGGATTTGTAGCTGCCAAATTTTGAAGCCTTACATTCTAAAGTGGAGATGATATATTTGTCTGAAGAAAAAAAATTCTGAGAGGTGAAAAGTTCTATAATTACTGAAAGCTAATGGTGCAATGGATAGAGTGCCAGGCCTGGAGTCAGGAAGAGTCATCTTCCTGAATTCAGATGTGATCTTAGATACTCACTAGCTGTGTGACCCTGAGCAAGTCACTTTATCCTGTTTGCCTCAGTTTCTTCATTTGTAAAATGAGCTGGAGATGGAAATAGCAAACCATTCCAATATCCTTGCCAAAAAAATTCCAAACAGAGTCAAAAGAGTCAGACATGACTGAAAATGACTAAGCAACAAGAGGAGAGAAAGATATTTCAGGGCTTGACCCTAACATCAAGAGTTGAAGGGAAATAGGGGCGGGATTATTTAGGATTTTTGGACTGTGGAAGTTGTTTACAGGAATTAGTGTTGGTCATCCATTAATTGAAAACATAAGCAAATTATGTCCCTTAGATTGGTTTCTAGAGCAAATACGCCACATTCCTTCAAAATACTTCCTCAGCCTGACTTTTGCACATATTGTCCTTCTCATGTTACACTTTTTTCTCAATATGCTATATCACTACAAAAAAACTATTTACTAAATAAGAAATCAATGTATTTGTATCACTAGGGTATGTGTGTGCATGTGTGTGTAGAATAACATGTTACTTGGGAACAAACTTCATCTTGAAGTGCAATAAATTTCATGGAATATCCATGTGTGTGTGTTGACCATGTACCAAAAAGCAACCGTGGCCAGTAGTAGTCTTTTATACACTCTATATTATTATGTTATTTTTGTTTTAAATGTAAAGATTTCATAAAGCTGTCATTTTTTCTTCACAACAGTTGCCATCTTCTTTAGTCATTGAAGAATGTAATCTTGCCTCCATCTCCTTTTCTTTCCAACCCCTACCCTCTGCTGGCCTTAGTCAGAAGCTCTTCCATGTTTTAGGTTTTCTACAGCGATCAAGAATTTTAATCATTTTCTAACTCCGAGCACTTTACTTCTTAATAAAGATTTGTATGTTACATATAACAGCACATGTATGAGTGGTCTTTATCAAAAGGGAAAAAAAACCTGGCTTATTTACTTACCACAATATTCTAATAATCGTAAATCATAGGATTATAGAATTTGAGTTGTAAGGGGCTCAGAAATCATCCTATCTGACTTCTTCATTTTACAGATGAGGACCTGGGACCCAGAGAGCTTAAGTGACTAAGCTAGGAACCTACAACTTCCCAATTCCAAACCCAGCACTCTGGTCTGGGTGCTCAGCCATCTCTCTTCTATTTTCCACACTAGAGTACTGCAATAGAGAATACTTTTGGAGCAAATGATGTACTTAGTGGTATACTGATTCCAGTTATTAAAGTGACAAGATTTTCAAAGCATATCAAAATCCCTCCCCAGCCCAAAATATTGGCAAAGATTCCTGAGACCTTATAGGGACCAGGAGTAGCCAGATTTAAGGCTGTGGGCTCCAGCTGGCCCCAGGACTTACAGGGATTCCTTTTTTTTTTTTAATGGTTTATTGAGGTAGTGTTTTGTTTTGTTTCTTTAATTGGTCATTTTTCAGTCCCACCTCCCTTCCCTTACCAAGAAAACCCTCTCATACAAAAAGTACAAAACAACTCGCACACTGATCAAGTTTCGCAACATATATGCCTCATTCTACATGTTTCCCACCCATCTCTACTGATGGGGGGGAAGCTTTTAGATCTCTTCAGGAAGCTAGAGATTGTGCTGCCAGTCAGATCAGAAGTCTACACCCTCATCTGCTCTGCTTCCCCAGCAGCAGATCACCCACCTGTCACAACCTATAGTAGATCCTCATGCTGACCACACTTGTCTGTCTGGCAGATGGAGGAGATCCAGGCATTTTCTCCGGCTACCTCCCATGCCTGGAATTCCTTCCTTCCTTTACTCCAACTACCAACCTCCTTAGCTTCCTTGAAGTCCCAACTAAAATGCCTTCTTTTACTGGAAGCCTTCCCCAACCCTTCTTAATTCTGATGCCTTCCCTCCATTAATTATTTCCTACTTATCCTGTATATAACTTTCTCTGTAAATATTTGTTTGCATATTGCCTCCCCCATGAGTTTTTTGACATTAGGAACTATGTTTTGCCTCTTTTTTGTTTTTATCCCCAGCACTTAGCACAGTGGCCGGCTCAGTGTAGGTGCTTAATAAATATTGATTATTTGATTGATTAGTCCTACTAGTGGTGCCTACTAAATCTAGGCACAGCTTTATAATTCTCACTGAATAATGAGAATTACTTTCCCAAAAGATTGAACCATTTCAAATTCCATCAGTAATAGAAGAGATACCTGTTTCAGCACAACCATGAAAACCAGAATTTTCATTTTTATTGTTGCCAATTTAATAGGTATCAGGTAGAAGGTCAGAATTGTTTTAATTTGCATTTAATTCTCTATTAATAGTTTTTAATATTTCCATGACTTTTATAACTTCTATTTTGAGGACTTCATGTTCATATACTGTCACCACTTATTGAAGAATAGTCCTTATATCCATATATTTACTTAATGTACTCATATATTTACTGTTCCTTTTGCATTTTGCATGCAAACTTTGTATGTTAACTTTTCATTAGAAGAAATATAATGCAATTTTTTTTCCTATTTATTTCTTCTGAGGCATAATGGATTGAGCACTTGGCCTGGAGTGAAGAAGAGTGAAGGTCAAATCCAGCCCCAGACACTAGCTGTGTGATCTTGGGCACTTAATCTCTGCCTCATTCCTTAACTATAAAATAGAGATAATCACACCTATAAATAGCACCTCCTAAAGTTGTGGTGAGCATCAAATAAGATAAAGCTCTCCACACATTGCCTGATACGTAATAAATGGCGGCTACTTGTCATTATTCTTACCTTCTTTTTCTGATGTCTTTAGAAGTTTCATTTTTAAAAAAGTTTCATTTTATATTATTCATTTTTGAGATTTGTTTTTCATATCTGTATTTTTACTCTGTTTTACCTTATCAACTCACTATTGCACTCTCCACAGCAGCTCTTCCTAACCCTTTCAGCTCTCCTCAAACCTCCCATGATTCCCTTTCTTCTGACTCTCTCAGCTGAGAATTTTGCCTGATATTTTACAGAAAAAAAAAGGCCATTTGCCCTGACCTCCCTGTTCTCACCTCTTTCTCCTATCACTCAGATTTCTTCTGCCACTATCTTCTCCTTTACCTTGGTCTGACACAAAGAGGTGGCCCAACTCCTCACCTAAGTAAACATCTCTACATACAAAAGGAATGTCATATTCCACATTGACTCCTTCATATAAACTACATTCTGCATCATCCTTATTCTCCGACTTATCTTCAGTCTCTCCCTGTCTGCTAACTCCTCTGCTGCCCACAGATATGCCCATGTCCTTCTTTTAAAAAAAAAACAACCTTCCCTTGATCTTTCCATCCATATGATCACCCTTTGTGGCCAAATCCTCTGAAAAGGCTGTCTACAATGGGTGTCTTCACTTCCTTTTCAGTCTCAACTCCCTACAATCCGACTTCCAACCTCATCATTCCACTGAAACTGATCTCTCCTAAGTTATCATTTATCTCCTAACTGCCATATTCAGAGGTCATTTTCCCACTCTCATTATTCTTGACCTCTTGGCAGTTTTTGCTATTTTTTTGACACTTTAATTTTTTGTTTTCACTGTTGCTTTTCTCTCTAGGTTTCTGAGCCACCAGATTGATTCTCCTCTTACCTAACTGTTCCTCATCCAGATCACACCTACTAACAAAACCCACTATCCGTGTGCCATGTATTCTATTCTCCCTCAATATGTTTCATTTGGTGATCTTATAAGCTCTTATGGATTTAATTATCATCTCCATACTGATGATCCCAAATCTACCTATCTAGTCCAAACTATCTCTCCTGACATCTAGACTTACATCTCCAACTCCCTTTCAGGCATCTCAAAATGGATGTCCAGTAGACATCTTAAAATCGTTAAGTTCAGGGGCAGCTAGGTGGCGCAGTGGATAGAGCACCTGCCCTGGAGTCAGGAGGACCTGAGTTCAAATATGACCCCAGACACTTGATAGTAGCTGTGTGACTCTGGGCAAGTCACTTAACCCCATTGCCTAGCCAAAAAAAAAACACCATCAAATCCAAAAACTGAATTGATTCTCTTTCTCCCTATGCCCTCCCCACTTCCAAACTACCCCAGGCTTACAACCTAAGTGTCAACATCTCTCATTCCCCATATCCTATGCTGCCAAGGCCTACTAATTTTACCTTTTCAGCATCCCTCAAATACACTCCCTTTTCTCTGTCACCACTCTGGTGCAGGTCCTCATCACCTCCCGATTAGACTATTGGACTAGCCTGCTGGTGGGTACATTAGCGAGCCCTCTCTGGCATCAAGGTAGCTCCACGACATATTCCTTCCCCATCCAGCAGGCTGTTGTGCCCATTTAAAAGCAATTTTCCCCAGAGGCTCTACAAAGCTTATGAGAGAAAATTTTAAATATAACTGATTTATTCCTAAGGCATTTTCTTTAGGGGGCACAAGTCACACTGAGCTCAGCAGCTGTTAGAGTCTAACATGAGAAAACAAAGGCATCATTTTTTAAAAAAAAAGTTTTTATTGGTATTTTCTGTTTCACACATCATAAGTATCTGTTATCCCTTCCCCTCCCAGAGAGCTGTCCTGTATGATAAACAGTATCTTCTTAGAGAGAAAAAAAGTCCCAGCACAACTGATTGGTACATTGAAAAAGTCTGAAAGATATGATCAGTGTGTAACATGTGTGGCCCTCCACCTCCATCTCAAGGTTGGAGATGTCTTCTCATCTATCTTCATTCAAGTCTTGCTTGATGGCTCTGCTTACTTTATTCTATATCAGTTCACATAGATCTTTCCATGTTGCTCTGTATTAATCACACACATAATTTCTTACAGCAAATAATATTCCATTACAGTCATGTATCACATAACAAATAGAGGGAGAAGAAATGGAAGCAGTGTCAGATTTTTTATTTTGGGGCTCAAAGATCACTGCAGACAATGACTGCAGCCATGAAATTAAAAGATGCTTGCTCCGTGGAAGGAAAGCCATGGCAAATCTGGACAACGTACTAAAAAGCAGAGACATCGCATTGCCGAAAAAGGTCCATACAGTCAAAACTATGGTTTTTCCAGTAGCAATGTGTGGCTGTGAGAGCTGGAGTATAAGGAAAGCTGAGAGTTTCAGAATCAATGCTTTCAATTGTGGTGCTGGAGAAGACTTTTGACAGCAAGGAGATCAAATCCATCAATACTTAAAGAAATTAATTGAGGCTATTCACCGGAAGGTTAAACACTGAAGCTGAAGCTTAAATACTCTGGCCACATGAAAAGATGGGACTCATTGGAAAAGATGGCTAATGTTGGGAAAGATTGAAGGCAAAAGGAGGAAGGGTGAGGCAGAGAATGAGATGGATAGACAGTGTCATGGAAGCAATGAACATGAACTTGGACAGCCTTTGAGAGATAGTGGAGGATAAAAGAGGCTGGTGTGCTCTAATCCATGCGGTAATGAAGAGACAGACATAACTGAACAACTGAACAACAATAAACCACAATTTGTTTAGCCATTGGGTGATGGCCATTGATTTTCTTTCCAAATCTTAGCTGTCACAAAAAATGTTGCTATAAATATACTGAAGTATATTTTTCTCTTATTGATGGCTTCCTTGGGGGTATAACTCAGTAACAGAGTCTCTAGTTCAATGTGTATGTATATTTTAGTCACTTTATTTGCATATTTCCAAATTGCTTCCAAAAATGATTGTAATATTCCATAGCTCCACCAACAATATATTCTTCCACCATTCCTCCCATACTGTTGCATTTTTTGGGTCGTTTTTTGACAATTCGTAGGGTGTAAGATGAAACCTCAGGATTGTTTTGATTTGCATTTTTCTTATTATTAACAGCTTGAAACATTTTTTCATATGCTTGTAAATACTTTGCAGTTCTCTTGAGAAGTATTTATTCCTATCCTTTGACTATTTATCTATTTGAGAATGACTGTTTGTCTTATGTATATTCTTTCATTGTTTATATGTCTTAGATACCAAACCTTTACCAGAAATTTGATAAAGATTTTTTTGCTCATTAGACCATTTCCTTTTTTATCCTACAATATTAATGTTTGTGCAGCTTTTCAATTTCATATAATCAGTTATCTATTGTATTGTTTGGTAACTAACTAATTTGATTAAGACTACATATGCTAATCCAAAATGCAAGAGGCATATGTTTTCCTCCTAATTTTTTAATATTAAGGTCTCCTCCAGTTAGAATGTATTGTGGAATGTGATGTAAGATGTTGGTCTAAATCTGTTTTCTGCCACATTGCTTTCCAGTTTTTTCCAGTTTTAATCTGACAGGTGTGATGTACCTCAAAGTCATTTTGATTTGCATTTCTCTAAATAATAGTAATTAGAGCATTAAATTAAGCCTGTTCATATCCTTTGATCATTTATCAATTGGGGGATGGCTTGTGTTCTTATAAATTTGACTTAGTTCTCTATACATTTTAGAAATGAGGCCCTTATCAGAGACACTGTAAAAATTCTTTCCCAGTTTTCTGCTTCCCTCCTAATCTTGGTTGCATTGGCTTTGTGCAAAAACTTTTTTTTTAAGGCAATTGGGGTTAAGTGACTTGCCCAGGGTCACACAGCTAGTAAGTGTCAAGTGTTTGGTCTGAGACTGGATTTGAACTCAGGTCCTCCTGACTTCAGGGCTTGTGCTCTATCCATTGCACCACCTAGCTGCCCCCCAAAACTTTTCAATTTAATGTAATCAAAATTATCCATTTTGCATTTTATAACGTCCTCTATCTCCTGTTTGGTCATAAATTCTTCTGTTCTCCATAAACCGGACAGGTAAAGTATTCCCTGTTCTCCCAGTATGCTTATAGTACTAGCCTTTATATCTAAATCATAAGCCCATTTTGACTTTATTTTGGTATATGGTGTAAGATTTTGCCTGGTCTCTTCCATACTCTTTTCCAGTTTTCCCAGTAGTTTTTTATCAAATGAGTTCTTATCCTAGAAGCTGGGGTCTTTGGGTTTATCAAATGGTAGATTACTATAGTCATTGACTACTGCGTCTTGTGTACCTAACCTATTTCACTGATCCACCACTCTATTTCTTAGCCAGTACCAAGTAGTTTTGATGATTGCTGCTTTCTAATACAATTTAAGATCTGGTCTGGCTAGGCCACCTTCCCTAGCATTTATTTCTTTTCATTAGTTCCCTTGATATTCTGGACCTTTTGTTTTTCCAAATGATTATTTTTTCTAGCTTTATAAAATAAATTTTTGGTAGTTAGGTATGGCACTGAATAACTAAATTAATTTAGGTAGAATTGTCATTTTTATTATATTAGCCCGGCCTACCCATGAGCAATTGATATTTTTCCAATTATTTAGATCTGACTTTTTGTGTGAAAAGTGTTTTGTAATTGTGTTCATATAGTTCCTGGGTTTGTTTTGGCAGGTAGACTCCTAAATATTTTATAATGTGTACAGTCTTAACAATCGAGTGTTGGCAGGCAAGCATGTCACACACTGTCAGGAAGTCCAGCATGCACTGGCAGGAATATGTGCTTGCCATGACTTGTTTACAATATGATATTATAGTTACATGACTCAATATCTCATCATCAAAATTTCAATGCAGCAAAAACCCTAAAAATTTATGATAAATATTAAATTTAAAATGCATCATTTTAAAAAAGAAATACTTCATATTTTTTAAATGACACAGATTTTTTAAAAAGTTAAAAGGTTAAAGAAAGTAGATTTCCAGAAAGATGCTGAGTATTTTTGTTTTAAAGGGAGCAATAGATCAAATAAGCTTGGGAACCTCTGTCCTAGACCCTGGATACAATCTAAGTTGCTCTATTTTGGGCACATAATTTCTATTTTGGAGAGATATGAAAGGTTGTGGGTATCAGAGAAAATGTTTAGTCCTCCATCTTTTTGCTGACCAAAGTCATCATTTCAAAAGTAGGAATCTGTGCTTTGTAACATATATGTTAATGATCTGGGTTAGGACAGAGACAGCACTGAGGTCCTTCCCCAGCTCTCAATTTATTGTCTTATATTGGAGAGGGAAACCTTTTTTGATTGACCTAGAACCAAGATGGTTTCTGAGGACCTTTTCAAGTCTGAAATTTTATGATTTCATGATTTCTCAGTTTCTTCTGACAATGACTACTGAGAAGAGGGAATTGTAATATGAAAGGAAAAGATACAGGTTGGACAATAGTTGGGGTGGAGGGAATGACAGGACACATAGAGTATCTCATGATCACCAAATCCTTAAGACTAGATGGGACCGTAAGGCCTTTTGAAATTCAAGTCTCCACAGCTAGAAGTAACAGATTTTCATCATCTAGGTCGTGCTTCTCCAATTTGTGGACCCTCCCAGTTGTCGTAAAGGATCTGCTCGTTAAAGATTCAGAATATTCAGAAACATTTCCTTTTGTAAACTGAATGCCTTTTAAAATATATATATATATATATATATATATATATATATATTATATATATATATAATATATATATATAATATATATAGTCCTGATTAATAAAATAAATCCACTCAAAAGCATTAATGAATACACTGCAACCTTCTGTTGTAAAATTTTTTAGTTAACTGTTACTAATAGTACAATTAATATCATACCGAGGCCAAAACCTTTTTGATAATATTCTCAGGAAAGTCGAGACCCACTAAACTAGTCCCACTCCCTTCATTTTATACATAACTGAGGTCCTGACATGGTTGTATACAACAGTACATAACAGTACTATTTCTCTCCATGTACTCCACAGTTTAGCCAAACTGGTTTTGTGATCTCAAACATTACTAAATTACTAGCCTAATTACTAGCCATCCCTCAAATCTGAAATACACTTCCTCCTCACCTTTTACAATCTCTAACTTAATCCTTCAAGGCACAAACGCCACCTCCCTCAGGAGGCTATGTCTCTCCGGATGCTGACATCTCCCCACCTACAAACATATTTTTATCTTACATCTACTTCTATGTGCACATATTCTTCTCTCTCTCCCCCAATGGAATGTAATTTCATTGAACACAATGTCATCTTTGTATCCACAGCACCCAGCACAATGCCAGCCTTAGAATAGGTGTTCAGTAAATTCTTGATTTACATGTGATTTGCACAACGAATAGGCAGCAGAGCTAGAATCTTCATTCTTCTTCTTTTAATCCCAATCTCTTTCCACAATGCAACTTCTTTCATACAAATTCTTTAGATGTTGTTGCTCCAGAAAAAAAAAATCAAGTAAGTTCTCATTTAATAAGTTTAATAAAGGGCAATAATTTTGGTCCACTGTCATGACAAGTCCAAAATATACAACCTAATGTCCCAAGAAATTGCAGAGTTCATATTACAGTAGTGTAAATACTTACTTATCATTTACTAATCAGTGCCAGATCAATGAGTTATACATAGTGTCTTTTCTATGAACTTACTGAGTATAAACTGAGAAGGATATACAATACCATTAGCTTATGTTGCTATTTCTTTCAGATATTAGTATTTTGCAAACCTAATTTCTATAACAGCTTGATAGTGAACATGAGCTGTGGAGACATAGTAATTAAGCACAGTAAAATTAAATCCAATTTACCCAGGAGTTAATTCTTCAACAATAAAAGCTCAAATGATGAATTATTTTACCACAATTAAAAATGTTTTGTGAGACTGAATCACATGGTATCTCGCAAATGTTTTAGGTAAACTTCTTTATAAACAACAGTTGCAGGTAGGCAATGACAAGGAAGATGATCATCATGCAGGCTAGGGCAACATGGTTCTCCCACAAGCCCCAAGGAGACAGGTTGATGCCTTGGTTTTTCAAATAGTCTTCTCCAGAGCACCTAAAAGCCAACATCAACAGGAAAAGGCTCTAAGTCACCTTGGCAGCAATGCCTTTGGCCTCATCACTGCTTAACACAAAGAGCAAGGTCAGTGAAGCCAATAAGCATCAATACCCACGCAAATAGAACCTGAGAAAATGCGTATGGTCACTCAAATAATAAAGCTTCAATGATTCTGTGTTTATAATAACTTAGCCTTCAACTAGGAAACCATAGAACACAATGTTTCATTTCTGAGAAACTAAGATTTTTTTAAAATCAAGTTTCCCCTGAATCTAGTAGAATTATACGCTAAGAAAGTTAAAAAACTTAACCAAGGATGAAAACTAGCCAATGCATTTTCTGTTTTAGAAGACTATGTTACCCAAGCTGTTTGAACAGTAGCCGCTCATAGGCCTAAAATCACACTGGAGCACAGAATACTGGACCTACCCCAACCTGGTCCAGTTTACCAGTTCTCCATCCATCCACCCCAGCCTCAGGGGCTCACCATATTGAAGCTAAACTTAGTGGGAACACCTGGTTGGCTCCACCATTATAGCTCGGAACACCTGAGCTCAAGAGATCTAACAGCTTCAGCCTCTCCAATAACATGGATTACAGGTATGTGTCACCATACCTGATCAATGTAAATATTTTCAAAGACAACTACAAACATAGTCTTTTCTCCCCATACTTCCCTCACTTTCTCTTCCAAAACTGAATTTCTACAAATGCATTAAAATCATACTTTCTAGAAAGCTGGCCATATCAACATGTCCACATGAGAAGAGTTAATCTCTAATGCCCCTTTTAGCTCTAAATATTTTGCCCTCCAGATCTTATTGATCTTCTAAAATGTTTTTGTTTTAATTCTTTATTGGTGTATTTGGGTTTTACATTCCTTTAATTACAAATATATAATACTGCTCTTCTCTACATAGCAAGCCATAAAGAACTCAACTCACCATGTACATGAAAAAGGACTTTCAAGGGTCCATGTCCAACAGAGATGGGATGATAATTTTTTTAAAATCTCATACTAACATAAAGTTTTTCATTTGTAAAAGTTTACACATATTTTCTTATTTAATCCTTACAATTACCCTTGAAGGATTATCTGAATCTCACAGATGAGTAAACAAGACTCAGAAACCCTTAAGTGAATAGCTCAACCACACAGCACATTTCAAACCTACATCTTCTGCATCAATTACATCATCTCCTGTAGGAAATCTTCTCAGATTCTCCCAGCTGCTCTTGTGCCCCAAGCAATTATTTTATATTTACTGTGTATATACTTACATGTGTGCAGCTAGGTGAGACAACTGATAGAGCACTGGAACTGGAGTCAGGAAGAACTGAGCTCAAATCAAGCCTAATACACTTACTAGCTGTGTGACCCTTAGCAAGTCAGTGAACCTCTATTTGCCTCAGTTTCCTCATTGGAAAAATGGCAATAATAATAGCACCTACCCTGCAGGGTTTGGTGCCACGATCACATGAGGTAACAATTATAAAGCATTTGGCAAAGTGCTAGGTGCTATAGAAATGTTAGGTATTACTGTATCATGTCCGTGCTCTTAGGTACTCTTCTCCTTTGTTTAGCAAAAGTAAGTGCTTAAAAAATGCATGCTGAAAGATCGATCAGTTCTTCCATCAGTATGCTGGGTCAGCAGTGTCAGCAGGCAATTTTTAACTCAATACCCTAAGTTGCTAGTGCCCTCTCTTCTGATCAGTGAATTAACTGCTACAAAGTAGTATCTGGTTTGCCTGTATGTATGTCCTTTACATAACTAAAATACTATAATCAATAATAAGTAATCAATAAATATCATATGCTACAAATTATTTAATCAAATACAATGACCTTAAAAAATTAAACCTCACTGAAGTGAATTTTAAAAAAAGGAAACTTTTTTTACTAATAAAACTTGGATGAGATTTAGACTTTGGAAAAAAGAGCTATAATGGCAATTAGCACAGAAACTTACACTGCATATTCACAGTCATCGCTCTCAACTGTTGAGTTGATATTGGGACAAAAGTTTAGGCCGAGAAATTCATTATGTTGCAGAGCCTATGAAATCAAAAAAAGGAATGGTTAAAATAGCCTTAATATTCACTATTTCCAAATTATTACCTTCATAGTCTCCATATTTTTAACTGAGTATTTTTTCTTTTATTTTAACATTCGTTTTAAAAATTTTATGTATTTTTGTCACACTTTAAGTTCCAAGCTGTTCCCCTCCCTTCTCCCAACCTTGCACTAGAGAAGGCCACCATTTCACTCACACTCACACACACACACACACACACACACACACACACACACACACATACCCCTACATATACAAAACCATACTATGCATACTTCTATTGATCAATTCTATCTCTACAGGTGGATAGCATCTTCCTTCACAGACCCTTTGTAGTTGATTTGAATATTTATAATACTGAGAATAGCTTAGTTGTTCACAGTTATTTTTCAAACAATATTGCTGTTACTGTATCCAATGTTCTCTTAGATGTGCTCATTTTACTCTTCGTTATTTCACACGAGTTTTTCTAAAATCAACTTTCACATCATTTCTTATAGCACAAGAGCATTCCACCACACTCATATACCATAGCTTGTTTAGCCATTCCCTAATTAATTTGTATCCCCTCAATTTCCACTTCTTTGCCAACACAAAGAGAGCTACTATAAATATTTTAGAACATATAATTTCTTTTCCTTTTTCCTTGATCATATTGGGAAACAGACCTATGGTTGGGTCAAAGGGTATACACAGGTTTATAACTCTTTGGGCATAATTCCAGATTGATCTCCAAAATGTTTGGACAGTTCACAGTTCCACCAATCACATATCAGTGTTCCAATTTTTCCACATCTCCTCCAATATTTGTCATTTTCCCCTTCAATCACTTTAGCCAATCTGAGAGATATGAGATGATATCTCAATGTTTTAATTTACATCTCTCCAATCAATAGTGATTTAGAGCATTTTTTCATATGACTACATATAACTGTGATTACTTCATCCAAAAACTGCCTGTTAATATCCTTTGACCAATTATCAATTGGGAAATGACTTATATTCTTATATATCTGACAGAGTTCTCTATGTATTTGAAACATGACCTTTGCCTGAGACACCGTCTACAAATCCCCAATTTTCTGCTTTCCTTCTAATCTTGGCTACATTGGTTTTATTTGTACAAAACCTTTTTGATTTAATGTAATCAAAATTATCCATTTTACACCTCTATATCTCCTGTTTATTCATGAATTCTTCCATTCAGAAGTCTGATAGTTAAAATGTCCCATGTTCTTCTAATTCACTTATGATATCTTCCTTTATTCCTAAGTCACGTATTCATTTTGACATCATCTTGGTAAATGGTCTAAGAGATTGGTCTATACTTAGTTTTTGCCATAATGCTTTCTAATTTTCCCAGCAATTTTTACCAAATAGTGAATTCTTATCCCAAAGTTAATCATTTTGTACCATGTATTGTATGTTACTCTGTACAACTGATCCATGTTTCTATTTCTTAGCCAGTACTAGATAGTTTTGATAATTACTACTTTATAATATAGTTTAAGACCTGGTACTGCTTGTCCACTTTTCTTTACAGTTTTTTCATTAATTCCTCTTATATTCTTGACCTTTTGTTCTTCCAAATGAATTTTGTTATTATTTTTTCCAAGCTCAATAATACAATTTTTTTTTTGTAATTTAAATGGGATGGCATTGAATAACTAGATTAGGTAGAATTGTCATTTTTATTATATTAGTTCTGCCCACCCATGAACAATTAATATTTCTCCAATTATTTAAATCCGATTTTATTTGCATATAATTATGTCCATGAAGTTCCTGGGTTTGTCTGTATGTTCCAGATGTTTTATGCTCTCTATAATTATTTTAAATTTTAAAATCTTACTATCCCTTCTTGCAGAATTTTGTTGGTGATGTATAGAAATGCTGATAATTTTTGTGGGTTTATTTTATTTCCTCCTATTTTGCTAAAATCAAGTGTTTCAACTAGCTTTTTAGTTGCATCCTTAGGATTTTCCAAATATATCACCATCTCATCTGCAAAAAGACAGTTTTATTACCTCATCGCCCATTCTGATTCCTTCAATTTTATCTTATTGCTATTGCTAGCATTTCTAATACAATATCGAACACTACTGGCAATAATGGGCATCTTCATTTTCTTGCTTCTAGCTTATCCTCATTATAAACAATGCTTGCTGATCTTTAAGTTAGATGCTTATCATTTTAAGGAAAAATCCACTTACACCTATGCTTTCAAGTGTTTTTAATGGGAATGAGTGTTGTATTTTGTCAAAAGCTTTTTTCCCATCTATTGACACAATCATACAATTTTTGTTACTTTTGTTCCTGATATAATCAATTATGTTAATAGTTTTTCCTCATACATGAAAGCATCCTTGCATGCCTGGTATAAATACATTTGGTCACCATGTATAATTTTTGTGATATATTATTGTATCCTTCTAGCTAGTATTTTATTTAAGCTCTTTGCATCCACATTCATTAATGAAACCGGTCTATAATTTTCTTTCTGTTTTTGCTCCTCCTAGTTTAGTGTCATATGTGTTTCATAAAAGGAGTTTGTAGATCTTTCTTTGCCTATTATTTCAAGTAATTTATTTAATGTTGGAATTAGCTGATCTTTAAATGTCTGGTGGAATTCATTTGTAAATCCATTTGGGGTCTGATGCTTTTTTCTTAGGAAGGTTATTTATGGCCCGTTCAATTTCTTTTTTTTAAAAAAAGGTTTCTCTAGATATTCTATTTACTCTACTGTTAATCTAGGCAGTTTATATTTTTGTAAGTATTCTTCCATCTAACTTAAATTTACCCAACTTTTCTGCTGCCACTCTTATTTGCAAGTGATACTGCTCCTCAGGGCCTCTACTTCCTTGTGACTCTGCCCTTAAACTGTGCCTTAGAAGTGGCTTACAGGCAATGGAGTTGCCAAAAATCATCCAGTCCTGCACCTGATACTAGCACAGGGCAAAACAGAAATTGAAAGAATCCACCAATCACCTCCTGAAAGAGATCCCACAATGAAAGCTCCCACAGGAATTGTATAGTCAAATTCCAGAGCTCCCAGGTCAAGGAGAAAATAGTGTACGCAGCCAGAAAGAAACAGTTCAAATATCATGGCGTCACAGTCAGGAAAACACAAGATTTTGCAGCTTCTACATTAAAGATCAGAGGGCTTGGAATATGATATTCTGGAAAGCAAAGGAGCTAGGATTATGACCAAGAATCACCTACCCAGCAAAAATGAGTATAATTATTCAGGGGAAAAATGACATTTAGTGAAATAAATGACTTTCAAGCATTCCTGATGAAGAGACCAGAGCAAAATAGAAAATTTGAGAAATAGAAGATTCTAGAGAAGCATAAAAAGTTAAACATGAAAGAAAAATCGTAAGAGATTTAATAAGGCTAAACTTTTTATATACCCATATAAATACATGTAACTTTTAAGAACCGTACCATTTTTAGGGCAGTTAGAAGGGCTCTACATAGACAAGAGTGCACAGAAGTGAATGAATTATGTTGGGATGATCTCAAAAAAAAAATGGAGTGGGAAAGAGGGATGTCCTAGGGGAAGGGGGAAGGGAGAAGGGAGAGAAAGAATGGAAAGAATTAAATAAAAGAGGAGCACAAATAAGGGTTTTTACAGTGGAGGGGAAAATGGCGGTCAACATTTGAATCTTACTCTCATCTAAATTGGTTCAATAAGGGCAATACATACACACACACACACACACATACTCAGCTGAGTACAGAAATCCATCTTGCCTAATAGGGAAGAGGAGAGGAAGATAGTAAGAGAAAGGAGGGGCTGACAAAAGGAAAAATGGATAAAGGAAGGCAGTGGTCAGAGGCAACACAAACTTTAGAGGAAGGACAGGATAAAAAGAAAGACAGAAAGATAAACAGAAAAGGCTGGATGGAGGGAAATGCAGAGATAGCAATTGTAACTGTGAATTGATTAAATTCACCCATAAAACAGAAGCAGATAGCAGAATGGATTAGAAAACAGAATCCAATAATATGTTTTGTTTTGTTTTTTGCAAGAAACACACTTGAAACACAAGAACATACATAGAGTTAAACTAAAGGGCTGGAGCAGAATCTATTATGCTTCAGCGTCTGAGTTAAAAAAGGCAAAGGTAGCAATCATGATCTCAAACAAAGCATAAGGAAAAATAGTTCTAATTAAAAGAAATTAGCAGGGAAACTACACTTTGCTAAAAAGGCACCACAGACAATGAGGCAGTATCAATACTAAACTTACATACAGCAAACAGTATGACATCCAAATTCTTAAATGAAAAGTTAAATTAATTCCAGGAGGAAAAATACAGTAAAAATGTACATCAACTTGCCCCTCTCAGAGCTACAGAAATCTAATAACCATAAAATAAACAAGTTAAGGAGATGAACAGAATTTTAGAAAAGTGAGAAATGATAGATCTCTGGAGAAACATGAATGGGAATAGAAAGGTATAGACCTTTTTTCTTAGCTGTGCATGGTACTTTCACAAAAACTGACAAAACAGAAAAGCTTCACAAACAAATGCAGAAAAGCAGAAATATTAAATGCACCCCTTTCAGACCGTAATGCAATAAAATTATATTCAATAAGGCATACTTTGTGCATTGTATTTTTCTTTTTTTAATGTGTGTTTTCTTTTGCAGCGTAGCTAATATGGAAATGTTTTACATGACTTCATATGTATAACTGATTTCTTATTGTCTGCCTTCTTAATGGGTGGGGGAGGGGTGGAAAGGAAGGAGAGAATTTGGAATTCAAATTTTAAAAAATGAATGTCGAAAATGTTTTAAAATGTATAGGGGAAACATTTAATGAAAAAAATTGTTAAAAAATTTTTTTCCTGGTTCTACTCATTTCACTTTGCATCAGTTTGTATAAGTTTCCCCAGGTTTTTCTGAAACCATCCTCCTCATCATTTCTCATGGCACAGCAGTATTCTGTCACAATCACATATCACAACTTGTTCAGCCATCCCCCAGTTGATGGGCATCCCCTCAATTTCCAATTCTTTACCAACACAAAAAAGAGTTGCCATAAATATTTTTGCAATATAGTTCTTCTTCCTTTTTCCTTAATCCATGAGTATTGATTTTAAAATACACTGGGGCTTCCCAGCATTTGTAGGTTTGAAAAGCAACAAGCCCAACTTTTCTACCATGACAATCAGCAGGATCAAGGTCCATAAGGCAAAGAAGCACTGGCTATGGGTCTCTTTAGTTTTCAGTTTCTTACCTCCTTAACATGAATCTCATAAAAATGTAAATAGAGAAGTGTTTAATTCCATAGAGAACAGAAGGTGATTCTGCTTTGCTGTCGGCACGGCTTCCTAGTTTCAGATCTCCTATAATCAGGGCCAGGACCTCAGTTATAACACAGAACAACAACAACAACAGAAATACTTACTGTAAAACCATATCGAGGAATACTGAAATACTTGAGCCAGGCAAGCCAGTCCGCAATAGTTGTGAGATTTACTAACAACCCTGAAAATATCTACAAAAAGCAAGAACAGTCATAGTTTTTAGGCTAATGTCACAGGCAACAGATTTCAGAAACTTAGCTGTCATTTTCTAGGGAACCCATCCTCTCTTTACCAGGTCATGTCCTAACACTCGCTGTTAAAGATTAACAATGGGACTGCTAGGTGGAGCTATGGACAGGAGGACCTAGTTCTAATCCAACCTCAGATACTTACTAGCTGTGAGACCCTGGGTAAGTCACTTAACCGTGAGTGACACCAAAAAAAGAGAAAAAAAAGATGACAATACCTGTCCGCAGCTATTCTAATCAATCCATTATGCATCTTAGCATTTGCATGTAACTGAACTGCTTAGATAAACCTTGCCTTCATGAAATAAGCTGAATTTTTGTCCTTTTAAAGGTGATTTGTAAAGGCACTGGAAGGCACCTGAAATACTGTGGAATCCAGACAACCTCTTTCAAGCCCCATGTCCTCTGTCACATCCCATGCTATATACTTAATCTCTCAGGTGTCGGAGGCAACTCTCTAAGGTGGAGGTTCTTAACGCCATTAATTATGTCTATTCTCCACAAGAAAAAGTTTGAGATAGGAGCAGTGAAGGAATGGCCTGCTCTAACATAGACCATGGAGGAGCCAATCTTCCCCTTCTCTCTAGGATGCTGCTCAAGATTCAGGTTCTAACTGAAGAAACAACAGAAAAAAAGTCATGAACAGCACTCACGAAATAATGGTTCTCACTCACCATCATGAAAATAAATGAGACGGTCATGCAAATATTGGCCACAGACACCACAGTCTGCCCTGCAGCAATAGCCAGAGCCATGGAGCTCGCGGTATAGGAAACCAGCATCAGAGTGAACATCATGATGAAGAAGGCCCCTGCTTCCGGCTTCAGTCCTTAGCACGTGAAAAAATAAAGCGAGACGACAATCTAGCTGTTTGCAACACTGTGTTTTTGAGATAGGATATTATAAAACAGTGAGCTAAACTACTATAAAATACAATATCATAACATGATGTTACGTATCATATTATATTGATTGTAATTGAATTATTACATAATTATAAAATAGTAACATTAACATAAGATTAATATAATTAATTCTAATGTAATTCTAACATATATCGTAACATATTGTATCATATTATATTGTATTGTATCATGATATATTGTATCATATTGTATTATATTGTATCATATCACAGCATACCATATATCACATCATACCATATATTAACAAGAGCCTCCTAACCTTGTCTTCATTCTCAGATAGGAACTTTATAACTGGCACGTTTACTAGCTGAGTGGCTATAGGAATGATGATCTCTACAGTATTTTATCTCACAAAGACATCATAAATGTTGAATACATGCCAGTTTTTATTGTTACGTAAGATCATCTTACAGCTGAAGACACTGAGGGTCCATGGGTTTTACTAGTTTGTCCAGGATTAAGCATGACTTAGTAAAAAAAAAGCCAGAGACGTAAACCACATCTCCTAGCTCTTTCTAATCCATCAGCAAGCACTTATTAAGTACCTACTCTGCCTGTGGGAGCCATCTCCAGTCATCCAGATCAATTATCTTGCCACCGGACTCAGAGAACCCTGAAGGAGAAAGTGAGGCTGGTGACTTTGCACAGCCTTGCCTCACTTGAATCCAATCCACTTGCAAGCCACAGCATCACCTTGCTGATGTCATGGTCCTCTTCCAGAACAAAGGACAAACAGAACTGCCTACTCAGTGTGAGGGGCAGGGATACGCAGCAGAAATGTATTTTTCTTCTGGCTTTTGCCTCTTCTTTCAGACAGCTTACATTCTATTCCATTTATGTCTTAATAATAGGCATTTAAAACAATGCTTGTCAATTGGCTGTTTTTATCAAATATAACACGCTATTTTGATAACGGATCTTTCGGGGTTTGTCCTCTCTTACCCATAGTAAGTGTATGCTTATGCACCACAAGCTGGTCTTTCTTTGAAAGTGCTCTATAAAAAAATGCAAGGACTAACAAAAAGTTAATCCAGTAAACTACTTCCATCCCTGAAAAAGAGGTGCCAGAGATGAAAGTCTTACAGGCAAAATTAAAACTCCTAGGACGAACATGGAATTGGGAAAGTGATTGTGAAGTGCCTCCCAAACGTGTCCGCAAATACCTCACGACTTTTTTTTTTCTGCTCTTGACACAACAAAGTTTAGTCCTGATTCTCCAGTCCCTTGGGAACAGGGAAAGGCCCAGAATTCAGGCCCGGGATACCAAAAAGTCTAAATGTGGCCATCTAAACTACTAAAGGCTAAAACCACTACATGGTAACTAATTTTAAAACACAATATCCCTATCAACCAGCAAATATTTATTAAATGCCTTTGCTCGGTCATTTTTCAATCATTTCTGACTCTGTGACCCCACTTGGGGTTTTCTTGGCAAAGATACTGTAGTGGGGCTTGCCAATTCCTTCTCCAGCTCATTTTACAGATGAGAAAACTAAGGTAAATAAAGTTAAGAGCCTTGCCCAGGATCAAACAACTACCTAAGTGTCAGAGGCCAGAATAGAACTTAGGAAGATGAGTCTTCCTGACTCCAGGTCCAGCGATTTATCCCGTGTGCCAAAGAACTACATGTAATAAAAGACCTATTACTTGGCTGGTTTATAGATGTTAGGGGAGTAGATAATGACTATGAAGATGCTTTATTGCCTATATGTAGGAAAACGTCTTACAGACAGTATGCACTTAATAAATGCTTGCTTAATTGAATGGGGTTATTTGTGTTAAGAACTGAAAAAGAATATGTTCTTCATTAAATGACTTTATTAATTACTGCTTTAATATCTACTGGGCTATGATAACTCAAGTCTCTAAGAGCCAAAACCTACCTGATAGACAACTAGTCCAAACAACTAGGACTTTAATGGTTTCTTTAAAAAATCAAATATCACTACATCAGATTGCGTGCCATCTTGGGGAAGAAGGTGGGGAGGGATGGTGAGAAAATTTAAAACTCAAAAGCTTATGGAAGTGAATGTTGAAAACTAAAAATAAATTAATAAAATTTTAAAAAAAGAAAAAATCAAATATAAAAATTTAATCTTTCTCTATTCATCAGCTTAATGTGTTAAGCATTAGCTCAGACACTCTTGTGAATAAGCTCTTGCTATTAGAGGAAAAAACTGTCCAACATTTAAGATGAGTATCTTGGCCCTTGCAGAGAGACTCCAAACTGCAAAGTAGGTCTGCTTAAAAAGTGACTTTTTATCTTGAGAATCAAAGTTTCATATCGATAGTATATAAAAATAATTTCAATCAACCAACAAGCACCTACTATGTGCTAAGCATCGTGCTGATTATGGGTGAAGTAACAGGAATAGATCAGCTATTTCTTCCAAAACTGAACTGCTTACTTAAACCTTGTATTCATGTTACTTACCTAACATAAAATAAGTTATACAAGTGAATATGATGCTTGGCATCGTTCTCATGGGGATTAAATCAGATAACAACTTTGAAAAAAAATATGGAGAAATTCTATAGTATCCACTGACATACTCGTGTCTAAAAAAAAACAAAAACAAAATAAGACAAATGTTATAGATATATAGATACATATCACAATGGACAGCTTAACAATTTATAGTTTCAAGAGCTCCATAAAATAACTTGTCAGACTTTAAATAGCAAATTAGAAAATTTTAATATTCAAAATGAGAAATTATTTTATTGTTTCCATCCAAGAAGAAATTCTAGAAAGGAAAGCCAAAAAAGCAACTTATACAATGACAATTGCATAAATGAAGACAACGCTAGAAGTAACAGACAATGAATGTTGGTAGCAAATTATTCATGTCAAAGCCCAGATCCTTCCTCTCTGCTAACAAGTAACTCCAAGAAGGAGGATCCCTCTAACAGGTATTTTTGCTTAATTATTTGGAGTAAGCACTTGAAGATGCAAGTGTGAGTGCTTGCTAGAATATCCAGGCTGTGTCAAAACAAAATGTATCAATTAAAAAAAGAAAAAAAAATTCTTATGTATTAAAGAAAAAAATAATCAGATAGCCTAGAGACTCTGTGATATTGATGAAAAAAGTAAAGTATCTGGAGTCAAGAGACAAGGATTTAAATCCTGGTTCTACTACTTGTCTACTATGTGACTGTGAACAACTCACTTAAATTGGGGCCCACTAGTTGTTCAACATAAAATAAGGGGACTGGTTCAGATGACTTCTAAATTGCTTTCAAATTCTAAATCCACAGAATGAAAAATACCTCTTTTTAAATCTGCCTGTTGGGGGAAAACATAACTTTCTAAACTACTAAGGGCTAAAATCACTTCATAGTTACCAATTTAAAAACACAATTTCAATCAGCAAGTATGTATTAAATGCCCACTATGTACCAGGCACTAGGGATGAAAGGACACAGAAACAAAACATTTCCTATTCATAACAAGTTTATATTCTAATGAAGGCGAGAATAAATACATAGACAAGTACACACGGTAGAAATATAAAATGAATAAATACAAAGATAAAGTATTTAAAACAAGGTAGTTTGGAAAGAGAGGATTAGGAAGGGTTTCATGCAGAAAATGGTAGCCCAGTTGTGTCTTCAAGAAAGAGAAGAACTCTATGAAGTGGACTGAATTTTATGAAAAGGAAGCAAAGCAGGTGCCCAGTTTCCTGGATGGTTCAATAAATAATGAATGTAATGGGAGAGATGATGATAAGGAAGAATTCAAAGAAACATAGAAAGACTTATATGAATTCATGCTGAGTGAAATAGGAAGAACCAGGAAGACAATACGCACAACTCATTACCCCAGTGTAACCTGAAAGAATACTGATGGGAAATTGAACTCTAGGGAATGAGAAGGACCAAACTGAGCCCAAAAAAGAGTTCAGAAGAGTGGCCCATGCCCTTCGCTGCAGACATGGGGGAGGAAGTGACTGAAACTCTGTGGCAGGGGCTTTGTGGTGGCTGGCTTTGCTGACCTGGCTTCTTTTTCTTCCTCTTTCAATCTGTTATAAGGGGTGTCTTGATACAGAAGAGATATATTCAGAAATTAATATAACATAAAAACAAAAGGCATCAACAAAATACAATTTTTAAAAAATCATGGTTGCTATACATTTCTTATTTTTTATTTTGCCTATCAGAAATACTGAAGTTTAATTTAATAATACTTTATCTGGAACTATTATGATTTTATATGATTCAAATAAGCTAGCAAGAAAACTAACACTTTTGAAGAAAGATGGCACAATGATGGCTGCTGGCAGCTAAAGGGGGCTGGTCACTGAAACCTTCCAGGTGGGTTATCACTGATGTGAGCTCTTCCAGTTGAACCCTCTTCCTTTGACCCAAGGCTATTTCAGAGATTAATCATTCCTTTCTCCAGGCACCATTCCTACCTGGCATCAGAGGGTGTAACAGAGCAGTACTCCTATCCACTACCCTGACTGACAAGGTTCCTTTTCCCTATCCAGACTTGATGCTGACCTCTCCCCTCATTCTAATCCCTGCCAAAAAGACCCCAAGGTCTCTATTGCCCTTTGACCTGAGGTATTCCTATTACCTTCTTCTTTCATCCTGAGGGGTGCACAGAGCTAGAGCTAAGCACAGTGGCTGGCTAAGCAGGGAGTCACTAACAACAATCCTTCTGGCAAGATGGAGGACCACTGGTACTTACCATGTGCCCCACCACTGCACCCTAAGGTGTATTGGACCTTAAATCTTCCCTATCACTACCCCATCCTGACTTTCTAACATTGCCGTCTGACCAGTTAATGCACTCTAAAGACTATTAGGCTTCTTTGCATTGACCCTAAAATTAAAATGATGTCTCCCCCAAGCAGAAGACATCAACTAATCAATAAGCCTTTATTAAGCACCTATTATATGTTTAAGAAACTGTGCTAAGGGATAGGAATTTTTTAAAAAGGCAAAGGACAGTACCTGCCCTCAATGAGCTCACAATCTAATGGGAAAGACAACGCGCAAATAAACATATACAAACAAGTTATATTACAGAATAAACAGGAATTAACAGAAGGGAAGATTGAAGAAGTGTTGGAAAAGGCTTTCTGTAAAAGATGGGATTTTAGTTGGGATGGACATAAAGAAAGCTAGGGAATACAGTCAGCAGGGTTAAGGAGGGAGGGTGTACCAGGCATGGGGGATAGCCAGAGAAAATGCCCAGAGTTGAGAAATGGAATATCTTGTTCAGAGAACAGCCAAGAGGCCAGTGTCACTGGACTGGAGTACGTGGCAGGAAGTAAGGTATAAGAAGACTGGAAAGGGAGAAGGAGTCTAGGTTATAAAGGGTTTTGAATGCAAAAAAAAGAATTTTGTATGGGATCCTGGAGGCAATAGGGAGATACTGGAGTTTACTGAGTAGGAGGACGACTGGAGTAAGGAGAGAGCTGAAGTAGGCAGACCTCCCAGCAAGCTATTGTAATAGTCCGCTCCTGAAGTGATAAGGGCCAACATCAGAGTGGTGGCAGGGTAAGGGGATAGAAGGAAGCATATTCAAGAGATGTTGCAAGTAAAATTGACAGGCCCTAGCAACAGATTGGAAACGTGGAGGTGAGAAAGAGTGAGCAGCTAAGGATGATTCCTAGGTTGCAAGCCTGAGGAACTGGGAGAATGGTATTGCTCTCTACAGTAAGAAGCAAGGTAGGTGGCAATAAAGAAGGTTTTGGGGGAAAGATGACGAGTTCTATCTTGTGTGTGTTGAGTTTAAGATGTCTACTGGACATCCAATTCAAGATATCTGAAAGGAGCTGGAGATTTGAGAGTAGAGGTCAGTGGAGAGTTTGGGGCAGGATAGGCAAATTTGAGAATCATCAGCACAGAAATGGTAATTAAATCCAAAGGAGCTGATGAAATGACTATGTGAAGTAGTATCGAGGGAGAAGAGCTGAAGGCCCAGGACAAAACCACATGGGACATTCATGATTTGTAGGCATGACCTAGAGAAGGATCCAGCTAAGTAGACTTAGAAGCAGTCAGATAGACAAGAACCAGGCGTCCCAAAAACCTAGAGAGAAAAGAGTACCAAGGAGGAGAGGGTGATGGACAGCGTCAAAGGCTGCAGAGAGGGCAAGGAGGATGAGGACTGAGAAAAGGCCACTGGATGTGGCAATGAAGAGATCACTGAATAAGGAACTGAGTGGTTGGGGTATTTGAGGGAGAGTCAATACGCATACCGAAGTTCCCTAGTAAGAGGGCAGGAATTAGGGAGGAGAGAAAAATTGTGAGCCATGTACTTAACTCATTGAGGAAGGAAAGGAAGTGAACTGGAGGTATGCAGACAACAACTCCCAGGATTTTGATTGGGTGGTAAATATGAATAGCATGAACCTCAAAGGATGACAGGTTACTGAATGATGGAACCTGGAAGTGGCAATAGGGAGCAAGGAGTATTCCAACTTCTCCACCTTGAACAGTGAGCCAAGGAGAAGGATGAAGGTGCATTTAGTATTTGAAATGGTAGCCAGGGTGGCTGCATTACCTAAGGTAGCCTGGTTTTAGTAATAGCCAATAGATGGAAGGAGGGAGAGAGAAAAAGATTTAGGATGAAAGAAGTTTGTTGCCTATGGAGTAGGCATTCCATAGGGTACAGCACAAAGGTGGGGTGATGTTTCATTGAAACTCTGCAATGGGATATTTGATGGGGGTGAAAATAAGGAATCGGGTGGTGGAGGGATGGGGAATTGGGTGTGGATGATGCCTAACAAGGTTCAGAATCACTGAAGGGTATGAAGGGTATGGGCCAAGAGTGAGAATATTCATCACTAGTACCACTCCTCTTCCCAAAGGATGTTGGAGATCAGACCGGAGGAAAGCACAGTCTGAGACAGAAGGCACCCAGTCACATGGTCAGATGGGAGGCTATCCATCACTATCCCCTTCTCTGAAGGATGGATATTAGGCAGCAAGGGGGATAGCAGGAGATGGAAGCTGAATCTGCCTGGCAAGAGAAAGAAGTCCTGTTCCTCATCAACTTCCATCAAGGGAACAAGAGAGGTACAACAAGAGAGGAAGGCCTGAGGGAAAGCTGCTCCTCTGTGCACCTGAGGCCTCCCATATCACAGCTGAAGACCTGGTGGAAGCTGAAGCTGGAACAGGAGCTGGTACATGTGGAAGTTCCTGCTTTGCAGTAGATGAAGACGCCTTCCCTCAGGGGCCATGCTGCATCCAGCAGGAGAAGGGAGGTACAAGGCCCATGGTCCTGGCTCCTCTTCCCAACACGAGCCATCAGGAACTGCCCCATATTTCTTTCTGTACCCCCAACACTAATCCCAGTAATGAGCACTTCTTTCTAAAAAAATATAAGCTGTTTCATTCATCCATTATGGGAAATAATAGAAAATAACACCAGAATATGCATCTGGGAAGTCCCACTGGTTATTATTCAGAAAGAGCTTACTTACATAAATAGCTTTTTTTCCACAACCAAAAGTTCAAGCGCACTGAGGCTGCCAAAACACTGGTTGTTTACCAGGAAGAAGAGCGCCCCGACTCTGTGAAAGAAAGAAGAAATTGTTCAAAAGTCACCTGCGGCCAATCACACGCCCTACATTAAAATGATACTACTCCGAATGTAAATAACAAAAACAATGAATATGATTTCTGGTCATTCATAATTACCCCCTTCTTCCTCTCACTTGTGCGGCATCCAAAAGCCATAATATATCATATCATATTAATTATGCTATATTAAATTATATTAAATTAACAATATTTAAATAAATTAAATATAAATAAATTAATAATAAATTAAAGTCTTAGTCAGAACACAATGTCACTGGGGCCACTTATGCTGTAGAAGCCAAACTGTCCCTATCCTGTTGTGTGTTTTTATTCTCAGTGGATTATAACACGCAGTAGCTCCAATCTTAAACTGAGAAAATTGGGCATTAAATCACGGTAACATTTCATTTATAAAATATCTGGGAGATGCTTCATAAGATTAGATTTTCCAGGTAATAAAATGCATGACAAAAGTTTTTTTTTCCAAATGTTTTGGAAGGAAATCCTGCTAAAATGTACCACACATTCCCCCAACCTGTGTAAATACAGCCTGCTCTTTCTTGTTTGCTCAGGGTTAGCAAAATAAACGAGTGTTATTGCAATACACCATGATGCAGTGATGTTAAAAAAAATTACTGAATGGTGGTTTATCGAAAGTGAAAGACTAGTTTTCTTGAGTTCTTAAAGAACTGTTTAATTCCCCCACTTAGAATCTGGTGTGGAACAGAAAACCAAATAACCAAACTTCCTAGGATAGCATGCGAAACAAGGGAAAAGCAGGTACTGATTGAGAGCTTCCCATAAGTCGAGCACTAACTAAGGAGGACACTTGTTTTGGACTGATTCTCAAGTGCTTTTTAAAAATTCTTTTATTATTTTATTCTCAGCTGTATTCCAGATAACTGAGGTTATTGGTTACGTGACTGCCAAATAAGCGAACCGGAATTGTACAATACAGTAAAGTCCTATTCATCTGGAACCCAAACAAATATCAAGCTCAAACAACCAGAATCTCTTCCACAGGTAGAGAGTGGGGAGAATGAAGTGCAATCAAGGGGTACCAAAGCCAAAAGGTGTTCACAGGAGTGGGAGACGTGCATAGAAAAAGAAAAGCAATCGAAAAGTGCAGAGGCAAACCGAGAGGGCAGAGGAGTGAAGAGGGGGAACAAAAGAGGCAAACTGAGGCAAAACGAGGGGGAACAGAGGACAACAGAAGAGTGAAGAGGCTCATGGCTGAGTATGCAACAGAACAAAGCAAAGCAGACTATCCTATCCTACGAACTCCAGCACAATCATCCTCTCATGTAGTTTCCAAAACAACCAGGGTGAAAAATGAATAATCATCAAAGTTCTGCTAACACTTAGAGGAAAATCTGTGCACCACTTGAAAAAAAAAGGTGAAAGTATAAAAAGCCAGCAAATTGTGTCATATGGCAGAAACAAAACAGAACAAAAAACCACACAACTTCAAAAGGGTAGTGGCTACAGTTCTTCAACAGTTCCCATTCAGAGAAGAAACGGACAAAACTATTTTCAGCAATATGTGCACAACACTGCACTCACTCTTCTACAACATAAACTTATAATGCAATTTTGCATTTTTACACTAGCCCTGACTGAGACTGGCTAAGAACCACAATAATAGTAGTTACCATCCAATATAACAACCAGAAAAAAAGGAGAAATAGAAAAATCCAGCCACACAAGTGAAGTAGTCAAAAAAGATGAAAATTGACCACTAGCTCTAATGCTAATTCTGTTAACTGGCTCAGTTCCTTCAACTCAGGGATGGCATTCAACCCGTTATATACCTGAAAATTATTACTGTCCCTTGACAGAGATTCTGGGGCTGGGTTACTTACCTGTTCTGAATTCCAGTGGAATCATTTGGTAGTCCAAAGAAAATGGCACCTACAACCAATCCGAGGACAGTTGTGATAATTACCTTTGTAAGAAAGGAGGGGTGGGAAAGAAAGAGGAAAGAACGTTGTGATTAGAAGCAAAAACAACAATCTGATAGATTTAAGAACTGAAGTTTAAAAAATTATAGAAACATTTTCTAGCTAACTGGCATTAAAGTCATTAGAAAACTAGGAGAAAATGTTAGCTGCTCTCCAAACTGATGCCTACTTAAAATCAGAGAGTAAACTGCATTCACTTATTAAATCTAATAAATAAATAAAAAGGTGGAACATATTCTAACAGGAAGCTTGGTGTATTACTAGGGAGCCTACCTCAAAAGGAAGGCTATCTCAGGAAGACCTGGGTCTAAGCCCTGTTTCTGACACATACAGACTGTATGATGCTGGGTAAGTTATCTACCCGGATAACTCTCAGTATCCCAGGCAATTTTCTCAGACTATAAATTGGAGCAGCATCCTTACCAAGGGTTCCCTGTACCAATAAAATCAGAGGTCTAGACACCCTCAAAAACCATTCTAAAAATATTTTAAATGTTGTTTAATGTCTTTAAAAAGAGAGAAACAAATATAAAACTCAGCATTGAAAGAGGCTACATTCTATTGGGAGATGATATATGTCAGCATACGCAGAAAAAATATGGTGTTAGCTGAATATAGGGAAGGAAGGCAATAGTATTTAAAATATCTGATATCCTAGAAATATAAGCCCAGATAAATTCAGTTAAATGTCTGACACCCTAGGGAAATAAAAGCCCAGATAAATTCAGTTAGAAGCTTCACAAACTAAAGTCAAGAAACAAAGTTTTCATTAAAACAAAAACAAACATCAAACTGGCCATAACAGCACTGTAAGATTTTTAAAGGTGTGAACCATTCCTCACTTCTAAAATATAGACCAAGCAACTCATAAGGGACATGGTATGTAAACATTCAATAAAACCTTGCTGATGGGTTCTTTTGGACTGGGTCTGCAATTTTACTGGTGTAGAGGATACTTAGTAAGAAAACTCCCTCTATCAGTACAAATCATCACTTGCTCTGCAACTTACAATTTGAGACAGCTGCCTGGGACACAGAGAGGTTCAATTCCATCCCCCTGTCAGAGGCAGGATTTGAACCCAGGATTTTTTTTAAACTCCAAAAGACAGGCTATCTGCTGTGCCACGCTGTCTTGGAACGAGAGGATAATACAGGGTGTCCCAGCTTTAAAGTGCACTAAGATTTTTGGTCCATCTTGGGTAGGGGTGGGAAGTACAGGAGGGAGAGGGATCTATTAGAAGGATAAGGAGAATGGGAGTGATTTAAGTTGATTTTAAATACTGAAAAGAGAAAGAGGTTATGTGACTAGTAGTTTCCCTTTGGATTTTGAAACTGGTGGTTGAGGCTAATTAGAAGGTGACCTTGCTTTACTCCAGCATAAAAACAGGATTTCCTCACTATTCTTAGCATGTAAAATGAGAAAGTACCCATAAAAATGTTTATAAGGGCTTTTGTACCCCAAGGACAGTGCCTCACCTAACACCCTCCCTGCCACGACATCTCTCAACCAGCCTTCCGCTATGGGGCAGGAGGGCTTCATGCTACCATCTCTGTCTCTCTGGATTCCTCCCTGACAATCTGTATTGGCAGGAAGATGGGCAGACTTGGGTTCTTTCCTAATATCTCTCATCCGTCTCTACTCACCTACAGAAAAATACAACCCCCTATAAAGTATTCTGTCAGACAAAACAATATGCCTGGAAAGGGCACTTTTATGAGATAGGGACATAAAAACCACTTCTGTTCATCACAGGTGATAAAGGAAAGCATCCCAGCATGGAAAAATAGCACTGACCCCATTTCAGAAGACCACCACAGTTTAAGCTCCCACCTTACCACTTACTACATGGCTATAGACAAGTCACATCTAACTTTTCTACACCCAACTTTCTCAACTGAAAAACAGGAATGAGAATCATGCTGACTACTAACTCACTAGCAATGTACTCTGTCAAATGTAAAGTATTAAGTAAATTTAGGTGATACTGATGAAAGACAGAATTCATGGTAGAAAATTCTGCCTTGGGGCAGCTAGGTGGTGCAGTAGGTAGAACTCCACCCTTGGAGTCAGGAGGACCTGAGTTCAAATCTGGCCTCAGATACTTGACACTTACTAGCTATGTGACCCTGGGCAAGTCACTTGACCCCGACTGACTGCCTCACCAAAAAAAGGAAAAAAAAGAATTCTGCTTGTAATGCTTTTCTATGTTCCAGAAACAGACACCCTAAGAACAAGGATAAAATTTTTTATATAGTATGTTAACACAAAGTGAACGATCTGAAAATCTTACTGCTCAATGCTCCTAAAAAATCTTTTCCTTGGAGTTTAATCATGATATGCCTGCTGCTTTATGGTACCAAAAAAGACTACTGAGGGATGTGGTGAAGGCTATATTGTGATGGGGATGTGAAGAAGGGTCATACTGAAATCAGCCTGGGAAGGAAATGACCCAGCAGTGAAGGAAGGGACTTTAATACACACAAGGGACTCTGAGAAAGCTGCTATGTTGCAATCTTTGCTAATGGCAGAATATGAGGCTGGTGAATCACTTGAGCTCGGGAGTTCTGAAATGCAATACAACTAAAGCCAACCTGGCATTCTTCATTTTTTTCTCTTTTTTTTTCTTTTTAGGCAATTGGGGTTAAGTGACTTGCCCAGGGTCACACTGCTAGTAAGTGTTAAGTTTGGTCTGAGGCCAGATTTGAACTCAGGTCCTCCTGACTTCAGGGCCAGTGCTCTATCCACTGCACCATCTAGCTGCCCCCAACTTGGCACCAATATGGGGAGCCCTGGGGAGGATGGAGGGGAGTAGGCAGAGAACCAACAGGCTGCCAACAGAAAGGCAAAGTAACCTCAGCTGGAAACGGAGGTCAGAGCTTCTGCTCTGATAAGCAGCAGGATCACACCCATGAGTGTCTGTACTTCTATTCAGCTTGGGCAAGAAAGGGAGACCCAGTTTCTTTCTTTTTTTGTGTGTTTTTGGCTAGGCAATGGGGTTAAGTGACTTGCCCAGGGTCACACAGCTAGTAAGTATTATGTTTCTGAAGTCAGATTTGAACTCAGGTCCTCCTGAATCCAGGGCCAGTGCTCTATCTAGTGTACCACTTAGCTGGCCCCAAGACCTAGTTTCAAAAAAGAAAAAAAGCTAACTGCTAGGTCCATCAATCCCGGAAAGTTGTAAAACCTTCAGGGAAAGTTGTCACAATCAATAAGGATTTAATCACCTACTATGTGCTAATCAATCAACAAGCATCTAATCACCTACTATGTGCCCTGTGCTAGATTCTATGGAGGAAAAAAATCTTTCTTTCAAGGTACTTACATGTCACAAAGCCAAGTTCTCATAACACAGAAGTGTGGGAGGCCGAGTACTGATGGAAAATCTCTAAGTCCTTATAGACTTTAGGGGTCAGCACTATAGAGGCTTGCCTCCGGGATAAACGCTGCCATGACTCTTGCCCTAGCTCTCTTTGTTATGGTTTGTTGATCCTAAGTTCTCACTCATGCCCAGCCTTGAGGCCAGGTGGCTGACTTGGGCAGACAATACTAAGAACTGGGCAGGGAAAACAATAGATATGAAATTTGGCATTAAAACTACTTTCTCATGAGAAAATGAGGATCTTTAGCTGCTTAGATTGTTTATGTTATTAATTAGCGCTTGGAGATCATTTCTCATAGTACAAAGCTGTTTTCTATATAATCTTGTAACACCTGAAAATAAACCAGTCTTATGAGCATCAGTCTCAGACTCGCCTAGCCCGACTTTTCTTTCTCCAGTTCCCCTTCCCCTTTTTCTTCACCGCTCTGTTGCACATCACGCTGGCTGCTGGCACATAAGTAATAAGAGCAAACACACAGTTTCTCTCTGACTGGTCTCAACATTTTCCTTCAACATCTTAGAAGCTGTGCTTTATTTAGGGTAAAAATTACTGGCTTCTATTATTTCATCATCGGCATGTTCCTAAGTACTAGGGTGTCATAAAATGAAAACCAACCTATTTTTAGAGGCAGCTATGAAGCAGGAAGAAATAATGAATTTTGAGGTAAAATTATTCCTCTTGTCTCTGTTTCATGAGTTTATGGGGAGAAGGCAGGGAGATGTGAAGACATGTAGACCAAGCCTAGAACCATGATTCCAATGGCACAGAGAATTCTCATTGATAATATTACTTCGCTCTCTGCAGAACTTCTAAAGGGAAGGCTGAACTAGCTGGGATACTGAGTGTTGTGTTGACAGGCTGGGGACTTGCAGGCTTTTAGTGTTCCCAAAGCAGTCTAATCTCCGCTGGTCTTGGGTTTGGACTCAGACCCCCATCAGCCAGCAAGAAAGCTCTGTTGGCCCACAGTGGCACAGGTCCCATTTTGGTCTGGGATTTCCACCCTAGTCATTCCTCTACAGGCTTGGCTATTTGTTGAAAGTGAGACCCTACTTTGTGGCTGATGGCTACTGCTGCTGGATCCTGAACTTCCTCCTTTCTCCCAACACCACCCAGGGTCTTCTTATTTGGGAATGCCACTGTGGGGCAGGTCCCCTTCTCACTCTAGCCTGGATCTGTGACCCCGACCTGGGTAGCAGGGTACAAAACTGCCAGTCTGAACCTGTCTACATTACAATGGCCCAAGATAGGTCTGGGGGTGCCCCGGTTTGGGTCTGGGACCTTCTTTCACCCTGCTGTACTATCTCTCCTTGGGCATGGGAATGCTCTACATGCTCCTTACCTGACCTTTCCCCAGCATTACAGACATCCTTGTGTTACTCCTCCTAAGCCAACCTGCACTGGATAAATGATTCACTGTGTCCCTTCTCTTAAAGACCTTTTTACGGCTTTCTCCAAGAGGATTCAGTTTGGTTCATTCTCTAGATCTGTTTGGAGAAGTTTGATTGAAAACATGTAGCAATTTTACCTGAGCTATGGAGGCCTGCGGGCTACGCACCAAATTTTTGAATGACCGTTTGCAAAGCCATTTGAGCTGATGACAGAAGGAGGTAACATAACTTGTTTCCCTGAAATGAGTCATCTTGCTCTTTTGAATCCCCACAGAGAAGGTAGATAGTTCTTCTTTAAGGTCCTTGAAGTAGGTGGAATTCATATAAGTCTCTATTAATTCATCTATAATGGGCTTATGCTGTGAAGGTTCTTCAATATTCTTAGCTTTGGATTAAAAAGAAAAATCAAAGTTGAATTATTAAAAGTACAAATGATCTAAATAATTACTCAGTTTTCCTAATATTCTGATAAAAAAAACTTTACAAAAGGAAATGATTTTAAAGCTCATATTTAATTCACAAAATATAATTTAACTAGACTTTCTCCCAAATATATTTATGAGTTCAGGCAATCATACATTTGGAAAAAAGTTAGCAGCATTACTTTAATAGCTACAGTTATTACTAGAACTGAAGTTTTGTGACTATATTTCAGAAGTTTTAACAAATCATTTTTGTTTCTTTTCTTTTTTGTGATGAATTCAAATCCTCATTTTAATATTTGGTCCTTGATATCAATTATGTGGAAACTCAGAAATCCTTATACTCAGGTTTAACAACATCAATAAAATTATCACCAAAACCAATGTTCCCTGGGCACAATATAAGCAGTAAGTGTCTTATTTGTCAGCCAACCGGAATGCTTATTATGGAAATTTAGATAACTAAATCCAGGGTTCACTGGTTAGTTCCCACTTTTGTATCAAAGCTCCATATCCACAGCCCTATGCTGTCATAGTAATCTTGACTTCAGCCAATTAGTATGGATATGAAACTGAATCTAATTAACCCACAGATCATTTTCCATTTCCTTACCTTCATCAGTTCCTTCTTCTCTGTTTAACCGCACAGCAGAAGAGTCACCATTAATGACATCCAGGAAGAAATCTGTGGGATTATTATAGGGCTCACAGTGGTGA